>NC_090897.1:134667-217167 GCF_040956055.1 Brachionichthys hirsutus
TATAGCAATAGCAGGCCACTGAGATCTGAGACTGTCACGAGGTGGGGGCCAGACTCCCACACAGGGGCGCTGGAAAAGTCCCGCGTCCTCCTGGGTCGCTGGACGTCAGCGAACCAGGACGTCCTCCTGGTTCGCTGGATGTCCGACGTCCTCCTGGGTCGCTGGACGTCCGACGACCTCCTGGTCGCTGGACGTCCGACGACCTCCTGGGTCGCTGGACGTCAGCGAACCAGGACGTCCTCCTGGTTCGCTGGATGTCCGACGTCCTCCTGGTTTGCTGGATGTCCGACGTCCTCCTGGGTCGCTGGACGTCCGACGACCTCCTGGGTCGCTGGACGTCCGACGACCTCCTGGGTCGCTGGACGTCCGACGTCCTCCTGGGTCGCTGGATGTCCGACGTCCTCCTGGTTCGCTGGACGTCCGACGTCCTCCTGGGTCGCTGGATGTCCGACGTCCTCCTGGGTCGCTGGGCGTCCGACGTCCTCCTGGGTCGCTGGATGTCCGACGTCCTCCTGGGTCGCTGGACGTCCGACGTCCTCCTGGGTCGCTGGATGTCCGACGTCCTCCTGGGCCGCTGGACGTCCGACGTCCTCCTGGGTCGCTGGACGTCCTTCTGGGTCGCTGGACGTCCTCCTGGGTCGCTGGACGTCCTCCTGGGTCGCTGGACGTCCGACGTCCTCCTGGGTCGCTGGATGTCCGACGTCCTCCTGGTTCGCTGGACGTCCGACGTCCTCCTGGGTCGCTGGATGTCCGACGTCCTCCTGGTTCGCTGGGCGTCCGACGTCCTCCTGGTTCGCTGGGCGTCCGACGTCCTCCTGGTTCGCTGGGCGTCCGACGTCCTCCTGGTTCGCTGGGCGTCCGACGTCCTCCTGGGTCGCTGGACGTCCTCCTGGGTCGCTGGACGTCCGACGTCCTCCTGGGTCGCTGGACGTCCGACGTCCTCCTGGGCCGCTGGACGTCTCTGATCAGAGCGGGTTCTGCCATATGTGGAAGTCGGTGAAAGGAGTTTCAAGGTCAGGGAGGACGAATGAGATTAAAAAGCCTTTATGGGTCATTAAATCCATCAATATCTCCCAGAAGCACAACTTGTGTGTAAAATTGATCGGCTCAGAAACTGTTTCCATTAAATCTGACGATCCATTTCTGTGTTTCACTGTTCAATAATGGAACCCGACATGTTCCTCTCCTCAGGGTCTGTGGTTCAATAATGGAACCCAACGTGTTCCTCTCCTCAGGGTCTGTGGTTCAATAATGGAACCCGACATGTTCCTCTCCTCAGGGTCTGTGGTTCAATAATGGAACCCGACATGTTCCTCTCCTCAGGGTCTGTGGTTCAATAATGGAACCCGACATGTTCCTCTCCTCAGGGTCTGTGGTTCAATAATGGAACCCGACATGTTCCTCTCCTCAGGGTCTGTGGTTCAATAATGGAACCCGACATGTTCCTCTCCTCAGGGTCTGTGGTTCAATAATGGAACCCGACATGTTCCTCTCCTCAGGGTCTGTGGTTCAATAATGGAACCCGACATGTTCCTCTCCTCAGGGTCTGTGGTTCAATAATGGAACCCAACATGTTCCTCTCCTCAGGGTCTGTGGTTCAATAATGGAACCCGACATGTTCCTCTCCTCAGGGTCTGTGGTTCAATAATGGAACCCGACATGTTCCTCTCCTCAGGGTCTGTGGTTCAATAATGGAACCCAACATGTTCCTCTCCTCAGGGTCTGTGGTTCAGTAATGGAACCCATCATGTTCCTCTCCTCAGGGTCTGTGGTTCGCTAACCCCGGAGGGAGCAGCAGCATGCCCGGCCGGACCCACAGCTCCGTGCAGAGGACCCGGTCCCTTCCGGTTCACGCCACGCCACAGACCGTGGTCATGTTCCAGCAGGCCGGTACGAAACACAGGGATTTGCTTGGTCCCCCTTCATGGGGTCCACACAGCCCGGGTCATGGTGAGGACGGATGCCGGGTCGTGACCTTAAGTAGCCTACTGAAGTAGCCTCCGTCACACAATGTCTTTAGGACACATGTGTCAAACCCGTCCGGTGGAGGGCCGAGACGCTCCAGGTTTTCTTTCCAACCGTCTCTCCAGCAGCTGGTCTCACTCATGAGTTCCTTCTCTCAAATCAGAGGTGTTGATAATTACAATCACCTGCTTTATTGGCCGGCTGGAAGGAAAACCTGGAGTGTGTCGGCCCTCACCGGACCGGTTTGACACTCCTGCTTTAGCATGAGGAGGAAAAACACGTTTTATGAGAGCAGGACGTTTGAGGCGCCCTCACAAGGAGCTTCTTCGTGAGGTCAGGACTCGGCCCCCTGGACGACTTTCTTTCTGACTCACTCTCTTAACGTTCCCTGAAACTCCGTTTCTCATCCATCCTTCCATCCTTCCATCCTTCCATCTGTTCACGCCCGCTTAGCCGTCACCCTAACCCTGACCTCTAACCCTAACCCTAACCCTGACCCTGTGAATATCATGAAACGCTGTTTTTCTCTGCAGATCTTCAGCTAGCAGCGACGGAGCCGGACATCAACAACCGCCTCGAGTCTTTGTGTCTGAGTATGACTGAACACGCCTTGGCAGGTAACCCCGGATTCATTGATGATACTGATTACCTGCAGCGGTGAAGGGTGGTTTGAAACGCGCTGGTTTCACTGGTTCATCTGGTGAAACCATTACTCAAATGTACTTTACCTCCTGGTACTGCTGCAGATACTCGGAAAATTCAGAAAATATGCAATTTGGCGTTGGTGTTTACGAATCGCCATGGTTACTAACTTGAAGATATTATCAGAAGTAGATGTTTAACAGCACCTGAACGCCACCGCTTCCTCAGCATCACATGTTCGACGAGGTGGTGATCTATTATTTATTGATCCTGCATTCACCCAGCGATGGCACTGACCACGCCTTTCAGCAAAACCATGATGTCTTTCTTACTTTCCTCTGTAGATGGCGCTGACCGCACATCCACGATATGAGAGCAGCACCTGAGCGAGAGCAGTCGGACGGCAGGTTCATGAGGCTCTCGCAGCAAGTCACAAGGTCACAAGGTCACCAGCCCGACTGTCCCGACTCCACGTAGCCAAAGCAAAGGATCGGGCAGGATCCGAGAAACACAAGCGAGCCGAGGCAAACCTTCGCCCTGGCGCCGTCCGTTGGGTCGGGGACGCCTGGCTGGCGTGGGAACCGCCATCCAGACCGCCCCAGCAAAATATCAGGTCCCTCTCCGACCCCCTCTGGTCCCAGCACAAGCTCGTGGCATCTTTCAAGTCCACGACGATACCTCTGACCCAAAAACAAGATGAAAGAGCAGCGGGAAAGGAGGGACGTCCTGCCCGTCTCCAGCGAGGGCCGAGTGTCTGCTGGAGAAGCTCGGTATTGAATTACAAAAGAAAATCTCATTTACTTGTACTTCTTGTTTACATAATGATGCTACTTTCAAAGGGTACAGAGTTTTAATTTCAGGTATGAATTCCCGGTAAAGCTTTACCTCCCGGGACTAGTTTACAACGTTAACCGACGGTGAACGAGGGAAGGAAGGAGGTAGAGGAGGGTGTGAAGAAAGACACAGGAAGTAGCGCAGAGGGAAGCGGAGGTTTGGAGGCGGGGCCTTTGGGTGGCTGATGATGTCATGTCTGTCTGTCGTGTGTGAGCGTAGCAGGAAGTGGGTTGGGTCAGGTATAAACAGTGGCTTGCAAAAGTCTTATGCCGTGAACTTTATAAGCAAACATACATATATTTTATCAGAAAGATTATCACAAAGCGGTTCAAAGGAAATTATATACGATTTCAAAAGGTTTTACAAATTAAACAAAAGATTATTCACCCCCCTTTCTCTGAGTGCAGCCAATGGCCTTCAGAAGTTGCCTGCTTGCTGGATGGTGGAACCTGACGCCTGCATAGAGTTCACCTGTGTAATCTGATCTCAGTACAGCAGCAGGGAGATGGGAGGAGCCAAATAAGGCAATTTGGACTAAACCTTGTGGTCTACAAAAGTGGAGACTGAGGCAAAGGTTGACCTTCCAGCAGGACGGCGACGATGGAACGGTCGACTCCAGACGACACAACGTATTATTATCTGAGACCTGCCTTCCACAGCGCCCCCATCTGGCTGACCTGGAGTCAGTCTCGATGTGAAGCAGGTGGAAACACGGCTGGCGCTGCATACTTTGTTACGCGCCACGTTTCAGGCTTTTATTCGTAGGAACATTTTTAAATCATGTAGCATTTTCTTTGTGATAATTGTGTTGTTGGTCTTTCACATGGAATTCCGATAAAAAAAAAAAAATTGTAACGTGTCTGTGGAAAAGTTCAAGGGTTCTGAAGAGTTCTGCAAGCCGGTGTATTTGAATCTAAACTGTGTACTGTAGCATTGGTTCCGTACACGGACGGTCCGTGCGCGTTCACGCCGCCGGCCCGATGGACGGTCCGTGCGCGTTCACGGCGCCGGCCCGATGGGCGGTCCGTGCGCGTTCACGCCGCCGGCCCGATGGGCGGTCCGTGCGCGTTCACGCCGCCGGCCCGATGGACGGTCCGTGCGCGTTCACGGCGCCGGCCCGATGGGCGGTCCGTGCGCGTTCACGCCGCCGGCCCGATGGGCGGTCCGTGCGCGTTCACGCCGCCGGCCCGATGGACGGTCCGTGCGCGTTCACGCCGCCGGCCCGATGGGCGGTCCGTGCGCGTTCACGCCGCCGGCCCGATGGACGGTCCGTGCGCGTTCACGCCGCTGGCCCGATGGGCGGTCCGTGCGCGTTCACGCCGCTGGCCCGATGGGCGGTCCGTGCGCGTTCACGCCGCTGGCCCGATGGACGGTCCGTGCGCGTTCACGCCGCCGTGATGTGCTAACGAGGCAGATTACGACTTCTACAATATCTTCGCTGAATAAATGGAAGATTGTGAATGTGTAAAACTAACGATCCAATCAGAACACGTTGCTGAATGGATCAGAGAACCCCACGGTCCCAGAGATTGTACCAGTCCGTACCGCCACCTGCTGGCCGAATACAGTCATAGCAGGACGGATGCTGCGTCGGGGGAGGCGTTCTCCTTTGGGGGGTTGGGGCTAACCCTTCTGAACCTCAAGCTTGTTCTGTCTTAATATGTTTAGGTTCTGGTTAGCTGGTTAGCTGGTTAGGAGCGCCGCCTTCACCCGAGCATGCCTACCAAGGGTCAGTGATTATTATGGTGTCGATTCTTTATTTTTAGTACATCAGGAGCGCTTGTGAACATTTCAGCACGATGGTCACATGACGCCGCGCCGTTTTATTTCTGGCAGTACTTAAGCAGTACTTAAGCAGTACTTAAAGCAGACAATTATTTATTCTCGTTTCTGAATTTATTGCAGCGGTAACTCTGAGTATTATTTAATGTACCATATGTATTAACATGTTATGGCTGGTGACCATACATACATCTCTATTATTAACACAGTTATTGTTGATGTTGAGTATTTTTCTTTCTTTGATTGTTGCTGTTTTTAAACTAATATTGTTTATCTGTATCGTGTTGATGTTGTCATGGCGACGCCTCACTGTAGGAGCAGTTCCTTCATCTGCATCTGTTCATGTTCGGGCAACAAACTCCACATCAGAAGAGCTGTAGGAAACCAAACGGCGCTGTGTGGTGGTTTTGGTGGCCCAGGAAAATATGAAACAGAAAAAGATCTACTTGTGATAATATCTTCAAGTTAGTAACCATGGAGATTCGTAAACACCAACGGCTGGATGGAGCCTCTGCCTTTGAACCTTCAGCCTGCATTCCTTTAAATGGCCAGCAGAGGGCGACACCACTATTGGAAAACCATCAATTTGATGTTAAGTACGTTCCATTCATAATAAATTAAAGTTTCACTCCCATCCAAACGGCATCCAAATCTGGGTGGCGACAGGTGGATTCACACACGCACACACACACACACACACACACCCCTTTGTTGGCTTTTTATTATTATTATGAGATTTGTAGATGGGAATTTTACTCTTTGATGTCGCCTTGCCTCTCTGGAGGTCTACAGAACAGGTTCTACTGGTCCCTGGCTCAGACATCGCTGGTTGGGTTCTACTGGTCCCTGGTTTGGCTCAGACGTCGCTGGTTGGGTTCTGCTGGTCCCTGGCTCGGCTCAGACGTCGCTGGTTGGGTTCTGCTGGTCCCTGGTTTGGCTCAGACGTCGCTGGTTGGGTTCTACTGGTCCCTGGTTTGGCTCAGATGATGCTGGTTGGGTTCTACTGGTCCCTGGTTTGGCTCAGGCGTCGCTGGTTGGGTTCTGCTGGTCCCTGGCTCGGCTCAGACGTCGCTGGTTGGGTTCTGCTGGTCCCTGGTTTGGCTCAGACGTCGCTGGTTGGGTTCTACTGGTCCCTGGCTCGGCTCAGACGTCGCTGGTTGGGTTCTGCTGGTCCCTGGCTCGGCTCAGACGTCGCTGGTTGGGTTCTACTGGTCCCTGGTTTGGCTCAGACGTCGCTGGTTGGGTTCTGCTGGTCCCTGGTTTGGCTCAGACGTCGCTGGTTGGGTTCTGCTGGTCCCTGGCTCGGCTCAGATGACGCTGGTTGGGTTCTACTGGTCCCTGGCTCGGCTCAGATGACGCTGGTTGGGTTCTACTGGTCCCTGGCTCAGACATCGCTGGTTGGGTTCTGCTGGTCCCTGGTTTGGCTCAGACGACGCTGGTTGGGTTCTGCTGGTCCCTGGCTCGGCTCAGACGTCGCTGGTTGGGTTCTGCTGGTCCCTGGTTTTGCTCAGACGTCGCTGGTTGGGTTCTGCTGGTCCCTGGTTTGGCTCAGATGACGCTGGTTGGGTTCTGCTGGTCCCTGGTTTGGCTCAGATGACGCTGGTTGGGTTCTACTGGTCCCTGGCTCGGCTCAGACGTTGCTGGTTGGGTTCTACTGGTCCCTGGTTTGGCTCAGATGACGCTGGTTGGGTTCTACTGGTCCCTGGTTTGGCTCAGACGTCGCTGGTTGGGTTCTACTGGTCCCTGGTTTGGCTCAGATGATGCTGGTTGGGTTCTACTGGTCCCTGGTTTGGCTCAGATGACGCTGGTTGGGTTCTGCTGGTCCCTGGTTTGGCTCAGATGGCGCTGGTTGGGTTCTGCTGGTCCCTGGCTCGGCTCAGACGTTGCTGGTTGGGTTCTACTGGTCCCTGGTTTGGCTCAGATGACGCTGGTTGGGTTCTACTGGTCCCTGGTTTGGCTCAGATGACGCTGGTTGGGTTCTGCTGGTCCCTGGCTCGGCTCAGACGTTGCTGGTTGGGTTCTACTGGTCCCTGGTTTGGCTCAGATGATGCTGGTTGGGTTCTACTGGTCCCTGGTTTGGCTCAGATGACGCTGGTTGGGTTCTGCTGGTCCCTGGTTTGGCTCAGATGACGCTGGTTGGGTTCTGCTGGTCCCTGGCTCGGCTCAGACGTTGCTGGTTGGGTTCTACTGGTCCCTGGTTTGGCTCAGATGACGCTGGTTGGGTTCTACTGGTCCCTGGTTTGGCTCAGATGACGCTGGTTGGGTTCTGCTGGTCCCTGGCTCGGCTCAGACGTTGCTGGTTGGGTTCTACTGGTCCCTGGTTTGGCTCAGATGACGCTGGTTGGGTTCTACTGGTCCCTGGCTCGGCTCAGACGTTGCTGGTTGGGTTCTACTGGTCCCTGGTTTGGCTCAGATGACGCTGGTTGGGTTCTACTGGTCCCTGGTTTGGCTCAGACGTCGCTGGTTGGGTTCTACTGGTCCCTGGTTTGGCTCAGATGATGCTGGTTGGGTTCTACTGGTCCCTGGTTTGGCTCAGATGACGCTGGTTGGGTTCTACTGGTCCCTGGTTTGGCTCAGATGACGCTGGTTGGGTTCTGCTGGTCCCTGGTTTGGCTCAGATGACGCTGGTTGGGTTCTGCTGGTCCCTGGCTCGGCTCAGACGTTGCTGGTTGGGTTCTACTGGTCCCTGGCTCGGCTCAGACGTTGCTGGTTGGGTTCTACTGGTCCCTGGTTTGGCTCAGATGATGCTGGTTGGGTTCTACTGGTCCCTGGTTTGGCTCAGACGTCGCTGGTTGGGTTCTACTGGTCCCTGGTTTGGCTCAGATGATGCTGGTTGGGTTCTACTGGTCCCTGGTTTGGCTCAGATGACGCTGGTTGGGTTCTGCTGGTCCCTGGTTTGGCTCAGATGACGCTGGTTGGGTTCTGCTGGTCCCTGGCTCGGCTCAGACGTTGCTGGTTGGGTTCTACTGGTCCCTGGTTTGGCTCAGATGACGCTGGTTGGGTTCTGCTGGTCCCTGGCTCGGCTCAGACGTTGCTGGTTGGGTTCTACTGGTCCCTGGTTTGGCTCAGATGACGCTGGTTGGGTTCTGCTGGTCCCTGGCTCGGCTCAGACGTTGCTGCTGCTTAATGCTGTGCGTCCTGCAGTATTAACAGTTGGGTAATGCCTTGATACTCCAAAACATTTAATGTACTTTAAGTCAAGACATATATGCTGTTTTATCTTTTGTCTTTATGGGATGCCGAGATCTTTTTCTATTGTGTTTTCTTTTGTAAATGCAGCATCTGTTCTGTGACAAAGTGCTACCGCTTGACTGTTCTCCTTTTATTTAGTTTTATTTTATCAAGAGCCGATGTCCTGTATTGACTGCAGGCTTACGTATATATTTGACTAAAGAATATTGTTTGTTTAATAATAAGAAAAATGCCAAAAAAAGACAAGTTTAGAAAATGCAGAAAAGAGAAGAAGAAAATTGAGAGTGTAATTTATATTTTAAAACTGCATGCACAAGGCTGGGAAAGTATTTAGAATAACAAATGGCAGTGCCTTTTTTGTACTCGAGACATTCACCCCAAATGTAAATGGTTTTATATCGACTTTAAAAACTGTTATGTTGCAGGATTAAACTAGTGACGGCTGCGTCGGGTCGCTTTCACACTGCCGCTCCGCTTCCTCAGTCTGATCCACATCTGATTGAACGGGATCATACTGGTGCTGGTTCTACGGCACAGAACCGAGCCCTGTGTCCAAAAGAGCCTGCAAAGGTAATTACTGTCCGTCTGGACGGATCAATATCAAATACTGGGCTCCAGGGGATTCTTCATTCTGACATCGGATTTCCGGTTTCATGCAACAGGTGCGTGTTTCGATCTGTGTGAGAATTAGATCAGTATTGATTACATTACGTGAGTCAGAAATGATTTCGGCCGGACCTGATATATTTTTTCACTTTCTTAAGTAAAGGTTTAATTCTAACAGGCCACCCAAAAATAAGTGACCATTGTCTGCTGGCCTCCTGCTGGGGCTTTTTTTTTAACGTGTCTCCACAAATATTCCCACCTTTTGAAGCTCAAAGCATCAGTTTCCACTTCATCTGAGGGATCTGAAGCAGTGTGAACTCGGTCAGTCGGTCTGTATCTGTAGGTACTTCTTAATGCTGATATGAAGTTCTGAAATGTTCTGGCTCTGTGGCGGGGGGGGGGGGGGGTCAGAGTTTCTCATGGTGTCGCTGGGATTCTGTTGCAACGTGCCAGAACGCTGTGACTTAGCACGCCACCGTTATACATTAAAAAGTTGTAACTCCTCCAGTTTGTCTCTGTGTGTGTCTGACATCTGGAATGAGCACACCATCATCATCATCATCACATAGAGATTTATTTCCTCTGATTATAAAGTAGGAGAAACAGGTCAGATTGACAATGAGAGACCGAAGAACGAGCTGTCCTCAGCAAGGCCACAGGAAGTGACATCAGTTCAGCGCTCGTCTAACCGCCAACGGCAGCGAGCGTACGCAACACAAGTCTGTTTACGTCAGGTTGCAATAAAAAAACTACTTCTACATTTAAGTATTCCTGAACCAGAGGTAAAATAAAAGGCTGAATGGTTTGGAACAATTTCTGGGTCGTGGCCCCGATGCGGATCAGAATTCACCTCGCTCTTTCCTGGGTGCTGAGGTCAGCTGTCAGACTTTACCATGACTCGGCATTTTTGTGTTTATTGACGCAAAGACGCAGAGTCACTAACCGAGATCACATTGACCAATGTGGTCGCAGCAGAGAGCCAGGAGTCCCGCCTTCCATCGGTTCAGGTCATTTACACCTGAGGAGAAAAACCAGGGCGAGGAGCCAGTTACACAACTTTAAACCCAAAGAACTGCTTAAGTATGCGCACCCTTGGAATAAACCCTTCAGCACCTGGTTTGCAGGTGAGACACCTGGGAGGCTCTAGATGTAATCTCACTGATCAAATTATTGATTAGTTATCTGGTTCTGATCAGACAGATAAAAACGCCTGCAGGAGTTCTCACTTCTCAAGAACCAAACGTTTCCTTTTCTTGGTTTGAATATTATTCCTGAAGGCTGCCACTGATCATTTCAAAGTAAAAGTACCTTTATCTACCTTTGAATAAACAGCAGGACGACAACATCTGGAATAATGTCAGATCCATCTGCCTCTGGTGCAACGAAAACACACTCACACACACAGCAGGAGGAAGAGGAGCCGGAGCTTCGTCCTTAGCTCCTGATCAGCGTCAGGAACTCGTCGCGGGTTTTTGGGTCTTCCCTGAAGACTCCCAACATGGTGCTGGTGATGGTTTTACTGTTCATCTTCTGGATGCCTCGCATCACCATACACATGTGACTGGAGGGGAGGAGAGCGGCGTTAGAATGAAAGGAGCTTCTTTATTCATTGAAGGTGATTCTTTTGCTAACGATGTAGGGACCCGCTGGGACGCGGAGGTGGGACTGGAGGCCTTGACTTGTTCGTGGACTTGTAGCATTAAGGCGGCGGTGATGCTAAATAAGAAAGGAGACGCTGAGCTGCTCGGCTCCACTTCTAATCCGCTGCTAGCTCGTTAAACTGGAGACACTAGAGCCCACAAACCAGGACCCGAACCCGAACCCATCTCCACTGGAAAGAGACAACAAAAAGTGTCCAAGGGACAAGAAGGAAAGGAAGGAGGACATGACGTACGTTGCCTCGATGATGACGCCCACCCCGGTGGGCTGCAGGGCCTCGGTGATCGCCATGGCGATTTGTTTGGTCAACCTCTCCTGAACTGTGGGCAAACAGAAATATGGACAAACCGAGCCGGGTTACACAAGTCCACGAGTCCACAGGTCACAGTAACAGCAGGTACCTTGTAGTCGACGGCTGTAGATTTCAACAATCCTAAAGGGCAGAAGAGCAAAAGAACGACTTAGACATTGAACCAACAACTTCAAAATGATAGCAAAGTAAAGACTGAACGGGGACATCGAGTCACAGGACGGGCGAGGCTGAGCTGTTTGTCCATTGTCCTCAAAGTCACGCATGTTGGACAACATCTGGATGGATGGATGGATAGAAAGACCAGAGGGAAATTCTATACATCCCATGATATGTATACGTACATATATACATTCAGTATGTCAGTATATATCCATAGTATACGTTCCTTAGGAACACACAAACGCAGAGAGAGGGGGGGTTTGTTATTTTCGTGTATTGTTTATTTTTGTTTATTGTTAGCTTATTAATGTCTACTTACACACTTGTCTCAGATGATGTTTTGTTCCGTTAAAAAAAAAAGTTCCAAAAAAAAAAGAGTGTGTGTGTGTGTGTGTGGGGGGGGGGGGGGGAACCAGTATCTGGACTGTCTTCCAGTCACTTAGAACTGAAGAAGCTTCTTGGACGAGGTGAAATGTCTTGGGCCAAACTTCAACAAGTCCAGTTGCTTCTTCCTTGCTCGTCTTGCTTTCCCTGAGGTCTTCCCCCCCCCTCCCTGCCCATCCTTCCACTGTAATCTGCCCCCCCCCCCCAGCACCAACATTTAAATAAGCTGTCCTCGCCGGAGGTCAAAGTCATTTTCCTGCCTGTTTCATGAGGAAATGGAAAGACACCAAACCGATGTGACCCAAGTCCACCTCCGTCCTGTTGCTCTTCTCCTTGAGTGGAACCGTTTTGGACGTTTGACCTTTGACCTCTTACAGTCGCAGGGAAATGTCACGAGGCAGCTAAAGGAGGCGCGGGGTGGGCGGCGGCTTTCTGAAATAACCTATTGGTGCGTGGCAGAAATCTCCAAAAGGCTAGCGGAGCTTGACTTTCTTCCTCTGTGATGCGAGTGTTAGGGTAGTTAGGTTAGTTAGGGTTAGGGTAGTTAGAGTTAGGGTAGTCAGGGTTAGGGTAGTTAGGTTAGTTAGGGTTAGGGTAGTCAGGGTTAGGGTAGTTAGGGTTAGGGTAGTTAGAGTTAGGGTAGTCAGGGTTAGGGTAGTTAGGTTAGTTAGGGTAGTCAGTGTTAGGGCAGTTAGGGTTAGGGTAGTTAGGGTTAGGTTAGTTAGGGTAGTTAGAGTTAGGGTAGTCAGGGTTAGGGTAGTTAGGTTAGTTAGGGTTAGGGTAGTTAGAGTTAGGGTAGTCAGGGTTAGGGTAGTTAGGTTAGTCAGTGTTAGGGCAGTTAGGGTTAGGGTAGTCAGTGTTAGGGTAGTCAGGGTTAGGGTAGTCAGGGTTAGGGTAGTCAGGGTTAGGGTAGTTAGGGTTAGGTTAGTTAGGGTAGTTAGAGTTAGGGTAGTCAGGGTTAGGTTAGTTAGGGTAGTTAGAGTTAGGGTAGTCAGGGTTAGGGTAGTTACAGCACAGCACAGTAAGCCTGAAGGTATTGGGGTCAGCGGGATCAATCACACACACACACTGTAATAATCAGCTTAAACACACACACCAGTCACACGGCGGGAACACGCTCCTGCTCACCTGGCCAGCTTGCTGAGACCCAGAATTCTCTTATTGGGAAGGTAGCCGATGTGCACCTGCAAAAGGTCAAAGATGGCCGCTTGAACATAAACTCACACAATCCCAAAGTCGGGGTCATTAAAGGCGCGTTGGGGGCGCGTTGGGGGCGCGTTGGGGGCGCGTTGGGGGCGCGCTGGGGGCGCGTTGGGGGCGCGCTGGGGGCGCGCTAGCGTTTACTGCAGGAAACTGATGCAGCCTCTAAAAGAACACTTTTCTTTTATCGAGGACAAATTCAAAAAATGGAATCCCTCCCACGTAATGATTGTGACTGAATCCGTCGGTTTTACGCAGGAGAGAGGAGCGGCGAGCAGGTGGACGATCGGTCGAGGGCAGGAGGAGAGGGCGTCGTCAGAATCACTGCTGTGGATGTCTGGAGGCTCCAATTGTCTCTCTCTCTCTCTCGCTCTCTCTCACACACACATTGCTAAAATGTCAAAGACAATTTGCTGACAAGAGGAGACAAAGGGCAGCAACAAGCGTCCAGACATCTGTTTCTTCCCGGCCTGGCGTATCGACATCAAACGCTCCGACCACGGGCGGTTTCACCTCATCCAATCCCGTTGTTTTATTTGCTGTCACCTTCTGAGGACGCCGGCAGGTAACAATAAACTGGGCTTGTTGGACAGGCGTCCGAAGTGAGCACCGAATCACACGCGTTGCCTTTCCACGTACGAATACGGTACCAGAACACCTGTGGCTGTCTGGTCCAGATGTGGATCCAGTTGCTCACACTGGTAGGACGTCTTGAGATGGGCATAGCTGGCGTTGGGATCCGCGTCTGTCCGAGCGCCAACGCTGGTGTGTGTCCATCATGGCGTTCGGTAGGACGTCAGGGACGTCCAGAAGGTCCAGGATTTCTTCACTGAATCCTTTGGACTCGGGTTCAAAGGACCTGCTGGGCCTCGGTGGATCTGTGGCCCATACTGAGGCCACAGATCAATGACATCACTGATCAGCGGCTACCTGCACGCCATCCAACATTGATGAAGGCTGACAGTGAGTAGGGGAGGGGGGAGGTTCAGGGACGTGAACAGCCACCTGGAAACGGGAGTGGTGAGTGTTAGCGTGACTCACGGCCACACGATCAGCTGACAGCAGGAAGAAGGAAGCAGCCAATGGGGTGGCAGGGGAGGGGCTAGGAAGCTAATCTTACCGTGTCTTTATGATTTCTGATGCTTGAGAGACGCTAGCGTTCAATACGAATATTTACAGTAAACTCCTCCCCCTTCATGGATTATGTCAACAAGCAGAGCGGCTCGGCCGAGACTCATTATTTGAGTTAATTTAAATTAACAATCCATGAAACTAAACTTGGATTTAGTCTCAGGATATGGTAAAAACTGTATTTTGAATCTTAAGAAATGACGGTGTAGGTTAGGGTTAGTTAAGGCAGGCCGAGGTAGGTTAGGGTTAGTTAACACAGGACGAGGTAGGTTAGGGTTAGTTAATGCAGGATGGTGTAGGTTAGGGTTAGTTAACGCAGGGCAATGTAGGGTTAGGGTTAGTTAAGGCAGGATGGTGTAGGTTAGGGTTAGTTAATGCAGGACGAGGTAGGTTAGGGTTAGTTAAGGCAGGATGAGGTAGGTTAGGGTTAGTTAATGCAGGATGGTGTAGGTTAGGGTTAGTTAATGCAGGATGGTGTAGGTTAGGGTTAGTTAACGCAGGGCAATGTAGGGTTAGGGTTAGTTAAGGCAGGATGGTGTAGGTTAGGGTTGGTTAAGGCAGGCCGAGGTAGGTTAGGATTAGTTAACACAGGATGAGGTAGGTTAGGGTTAGTTAAGGCAGGACGAGGTAGGTTAGGGTTAGTTAATGCAGGATGGTGTAGGTTAGGGTTAGTTAATGCAGGGCAATGTAGGGTTAGGGTTAGTTAAGGCATGATGAGGTAGGTTAGGGTTAGTTAATGCAGGATGGTGTAGGTTAGGGTTAGTTAATGCAGGATGGTGTAGGTTAGGGTTAGTTAACGCAGGGCAATGTAGGGTTAGGGTTAGTTAAGGCAGGATGAGGTAGGTTAGGGTTAGTTAATGCAGGATGGTGTAGGTTAGGGTTAGTTAACGCAGGGCAATGTAGGGTTAGGGTTAGTTAATGCAGGATGGTGTAGGTTAGGGTTAGTTAACGCAGGGCAATGTAGGGTTAGGGTTAGTTAAGGCAGGATGAGGTAGGTTAGGGTTAGTTAATGCAGGATGGTGTAGGTTAGGGTTAGTTAACGCAGGGCAATGTAGGGTTAGGGTTAGTTAATGCAGGATGGTGTAGGTTAGGGTTAGTTAACGCAGAGCAATGTAGGGTTAGGGTTAGTTAAGGCAGGATGAGGTAGGTTAGGGTTAGTTAACGCAGGGCAATGTAGGGTTATGGTTAGTTAATGCAGGATGGTGTAGGTTAGGGTTAGTTAACGCAGGGCAATGTAGGGTTAGGGTTAGTTACTTTTTGCTTTCCTTTCAAAAATAAGAGAATTTCTAAGTGACCACAAACTTTTGAACGGTAGTGTATAATACTTTATTTTTAACTGTATGACGTTTGAGTCGCTGTTTTGACAAAGCGTTTACCTTTAGAGACGATGGTGCTGGTGGAGTTCTACGTTCTCTGATGACTTTCTAGGTAATAGTATTTGTAATAGTCCAATAACATCAGCTGTTATTAGCTAATATTAGCACCGGTGGTTAGCAAGAGAAATATTAAATACGAATATTTAAAATTCAATTCAATTTTATTTCTATAGCGCCAGATCACAACAGAAAGTAATCTCAATCTCAGTAATCTCACCCTGCCGAAGATGGGCACCAGGTGGTGCTCGCACATGGAGAACATGTCGATGTCTTTGACGATCACCATCTCGTCGTGGTCCTCGTGGAAGATGGCGTCATTCAGCACGTCTGAGGAGACGAGGACGAATGACAAAAGACTTATTTAATTGGACTCATCTAGAAAGAAAGTAAGACATGGAAGTTCTCCATGTGGTGTTTAGGTCCTCTGGACCAGAGGACAGTGAAATAAATCCGCGGGACGTCAACTCGTTATTTGAGTCCAGGAACACACGTGCTTCATTTTGATATTTTGATATGCTTGTCTTGCCAGAAATGATGACATCACCAAAAGAGCTGAAACTATCCGAGTCCGGTCTGGATCCTACTCGAATTCTGGATCAGCGTACAAAGTTTATAACAGAGATAAACATGTCAAGCATTTCACTCCCTCAGAGTTGATCTTTTTTCCTGTTTCCTTGACGACAGACACCTCCCTCCATCGTTGACCATGGTGTTTTTATCGAGCAAACATTGCTGTCTAATTGCGCCGCTGCTTCAACACGCTCCTTCCTGTTGTGCCTTTATTGCCTTTTTCGGTTGCTTGGGGTTTCAATAAAGCGCTTTATCTGTTTGTGACGACGCAGATGCCTTTTGCCCCCGTGGCGGCAGTTCTTAATTTCCTGCTTGGGTATCAGCGGGATGGAGAGGTGAGGTGACGAAGAGGCTGAGGTCACCTCGCCGACAGGCCGTTTCAGTTCAAAGCAGAAGATCGACACATGGAGTCTCTTTTCTTTTATCATATGTGTTTGTCTTGTTGTGATGCGGTTGCCATGACATCGTCCGTCATCATTTCTCCACCTCACCACTCTTATTTGATCTTATTACTACCTCCGTCAAGGTGGGCGAAACTAACCCTAACCCGTCCGTCTGTTTCGGGTGAAATTTACAGGTAATTTTGGGAATGTTACCAGGAACAGATGCTTAAATTTTGCTGATGATCTAGAAGAGATCCTGGATTCTGGATCAGTTTGAGATTTTCGTTAACATTGCAGTCAATGGAGCTTCAAGAATTGTTCCTCAATATCTCAGTTGATTATTGACCGATGTTTATGGAAATTTGACACAGTCGTGTAGAGGTGGGGGGGGGGGGGGGGGGGGTCTATCTCACCACCAAAGTTCATTTGGATCGGATCCAGAATGGAGTCAGTAAAAAAATAAATAATAACAATGCATTGGTTTTATGGCACTTTTCTGGACGCTCAAAGACGCTTCACATTGTGCGTCATTCATTCTCTCCGTACTCGGTGGAGGTGAAGCTGCTGTTGCAGCCACAGCTGCCCTGGGGCAGATGCAGCTGCCCTGGGGCAGACTGACAGAAGCACCGCCAGCGACATTCACACAGGCAGTGAGTGGGTGAAGTGTCTTGCCCAAGGACACAACGACAGTCTGCACACCTGCAGGAGCCGGGATTCGAACCGGCGACCTGTTGATCATAGGAAGAGCCGCTCAAGAACTTGTTAAGTTCTGAAGACGATCGCTTTGGTCCCTCTGGACATCTTTTTATTTGAGTAATAGGTCATCGCTCCACATCTCAATACTAACCAATGGAAAAATGCATTTAACAAGTCTAGAACGGTGTAAATATATGATCCATTAATTGATCATCATCTTTCAATCTAATTATATTCCCTCAACTATCTCTAAAAAATAATATCCAAACATAACTACAATCCTTCTGACCAGCTGCCCGGGGACGTCCCCTGGGTCATCCATTAACCTGATCGGGTTAGGTCCAAGAGACAATCATCAGGAGTTATGGTGTAGCCAAGGTTAAGGTGTAGTTAGTAGTGGGCTCTCGGTGCACACACACACACACACACACGCACGCACACACGCACACACACACACACACACACGCTCTCTCTGAATGAAGCTGATAATGAAGATAGCCAAGGCCTTTGAACCGGGGGAACTAGCAGAGCAGCTGCCTTTTATTTAGTTAGCGTTGACGTTATGTGTGTGTGTGTGCGTTTGTGTGTGTGTGTGAGTGTGTGTGTGTGTGTACACTTCTGAGTTCTGTTCGTTCTTCAGTAGAGTTCTGCTTTTAACATTTAGAACCGCTTGTCATGCTTCCAGCTTCACATCACAGCCTCAGGAAAGATTTTGTGTTTGTGCTAGCAGTATTAGCATGTTAGCATGAATGATGTATGAAAACAGAGGTTGTTATGAATTAAATTTAAAGGACTGCTCTAAATATAAGATGTAAATCTTGAAGCAGATCTGGTGTGTCTTAACTCAACTTTATTCATAAAGCACTATGAACAACCAGAGCTGAAGCAAAGTGCTGTACATAAATAATCATAAGAACATGAAACAAACAATGAAATAATCATTAAAGCCATAATTATTATTATATTAGTTTAAAATTGTTATGACTGGTGTCTTCTCAAAGAAGAGGAGGAAGACGTTGCATCAGCAGCGAGAGAAGAAGGAATGGAAGAGTTGCTGGGGCGATGACAGGAAAAGCTAGAGAGCTGGAGGACATGATGATGAGGAGGAGGAAGGTGGACGTGTTGTGTGTCCAGGAGACCAGGTGGACAGGAAGCAAGGCTAGAAGCTGAGGAGCAGGATTCAAGTTGTTTATAACGGAGGAGAGGAAAGAGGAATGGAGGAGGAGTTATCTTGAAGGAGGAGAATCGAGTGTCGGATATTGTTAGTGGGTACGCTCCACAGGTAGGAGGTGAGTTAGAGGAGAAGGAGAAGTTCTTACGCTCCACAGGTAGGTGAGTTAGAGGAGAAGGAGAAGCTCTTACGCTCCACAGGTAGGAGGTGAGTTAGAGGAGAAGAAGTTCTTACGCTCCACAGGTAGGAGGTGAGTTAGAGGAGAAGGAGAAGTTCTTACGCTCCACAGGTAGGAGGTGAGTTAGAGGAGAAGGAGAAGTTCTTGCGCTCCACAGGTAGGAGGTGAGTTAGAGGAGAAGAAGTTCTTACGCTCCACAGGTAGGAGGTGAGTTAGAGGAGAAGGAGAAGTTCTTACGCTCCACAGGTAGGTGAGTTAGAGGAGAAGGAGAAGCTCTTACGCTCCACAGGTAGGAGGTGAGTTAGAGGAGAAGGAGAAGTTCTTGCGCTCCACAGGTAGGAGGTGAGTTAGAGGAGAAGAAGTTCTTACGCTCCACAGGTAGGAGGTGAGTTAGAGGAGAAGAAGTTCTTACGCTCCACAGGTAGGAGGTGAGTTAGAGGAGAAGGAGAAGTTCTTACGCTCCACAGGTAGGAGGTGAGTTAGAGGAGAAGGAGAAGTTCTTACGCTCCACAGGTAGGAGGTGAGTTAGAGGAGAAGGAGAAGTTCTTACGCTCCACAGGTAGGAGGTGAGTTAGAGGAGAAGGAGAAGTTCTTGCGCTCCACAGGTAGGAGGTGAGTTAGAGGAGAAGAAGTTCTTACGCTCCACAGGTAGGAGGTGAGTTAGAGGAGAAGGAGAAGTTCTTACGCTCCACAGGTAGGTGAGTTAGAGGAGAAGGAGAAGCTCTTACGCTCCACAGGTAGGAGGTGAGTTAGAGGAGAAGGAGAAGTTCTTGCGCTCCACAGGTAGGAGGTGAGTTAGAGGAGAAGAAGTTCTTACGCTCCACAGGTAGGAGGTGAGTTAGAGGAGAAGAAGTTCTTACGCTCCACAGGTAGGAGGTGAGTTAGAGGAGAAGGAGAAGTTCTTACGCTCCACAGGTAGGAGGTGAGTTAGAGGAGAAGGAGAAGTTCTTACGCTCCACAGGTAGGAGGTGAGTTAGAGGAGAAGGAGAAGTTCTGGGAGACATACAGAGTTGTGGAAACTACTACAGATGAAGCTGATGAGTCATATGATGATGGACTAAGGACAGAAGTGAGTATTTGTGAGCAGCAGTATGTCTTTATGCCGAGGAAGAAGAAGAAGGAACAATGGAGAAGTACTCCACTGGGATTGGCTCCAGTAACTCGAGTTAACCCCGCCTCTCACCCGTACTCCACTGGGATTGGCTCCAGTAACTCGAGTTAACCCCGCCTCTCACCCGTACTCCACTGGGATTGGCTCCAGTAACTCGAGTTAACCCCGCCTCTCACCTGTACTCCACTGGGATTGGCTCCAGTAACTCGAGTTAACCCCGCCTCTCACCCGTACTCCACTGGGATTGGCTCCAGTAACTCGAGTTAACCCCGCCTCTCACCCGTACTCCACTGGGATTGGCTCCAGTAACTCGAGTTAACCCCGCCTCTCACCCGTACTCCACTGGGATTGGCTCCAGTAACTCGAGTTAACCCCGCCTCTCCCCCGTAACTCCCGTGACCCGCAGAGCAGATGAAGCAGGTGTGGAAGAGACGATCATCTCATCGACAAGAAAATGGATTGATGGGTAGAAACAAAAACTTTAGCGCAGCTAAGGCGCTACGGAAAGTATTTGTAGAACGGGCACCGCGTTGCTGACCCCTGATCTAGAGAACGTCTAGGATAGGGTGCCCAGAGAGGGAACCGCGGTACTGCATGAGGTACTGTGGTACTGTGGTACTGCACTGGGTACTCATTCCACATATACATGTATATGTGGAATGAGTTTTCATATAAAATTAAAGCAAGTACTTCTGTAAATGCTTTTTTTAAAGGTTTGGAAACAATACGTATATGTGTGTATAATGTGTATACAGTATATATATAATATATATAAATATTGAGTAACTTCCTGAAGAATTGGATTGCCATAATAAATTGATGTCTGCTGCACAGTCCGGAGGAGAAGGAAAAAATAGTTTTTTGGGGTATTGTTGTAAAAAAGGGGCGGTTCTAAATAAACATTTGCTTCCCCCCCCCCCACCGTCCCCGCCCGCCGTCGGTTCATCAAGGTTACAAAGCCTTTGAAATATTGTCCTTTGTCTCTTTGAAAACCGAACCGAAATAAAATTCGGTTCAAAGCAAGGATCGATACTAAAGTAAGAGAATTTGATCATGTATTAAATCACGTGATTAATCTACCTTTTGTAATAAAGAATGAAATACAATAATTCATGGTTCCAGTTTTACAAATGCCCAAACTGACTCGCTGTACTTTGCAGCTTTATGTATAATGAAGCAACAAAAAGATGAGCTTGTGATGAAGAAAATGATCACATCAATATATAATCCATAATAATCCACTGAGAACAGTCAGAAGTACTTTTACTTGTACTGCAGCTGCAGGAATCTAAAAGACCCGAGTAATCTAAGAGTAAATACTGGATTGTATTGTTTCAACGGAAACAAGACCGCAAGGCTTTTTAGAAATGCTCCTCTTAGACAGGATGTTTGACTGTATTTGTACTGTAATACATGCTACTGTGTGACTGTACTTGTACTGTAATACATGCTACTGTGTGACTGTACTTGTACTGTAATACATGCTACTGTGTGACTGTACTCGTACTGTAATACATGCTACTGTGTGACTGTACCTGTACTGTAATACATGCTACTGTGTGACTGTACTTGTACTGTAATACATGCTACTGTGTGACTGTACTTGTACTGTAATACATGCTACTGTGTGACTGTACTTGTACTGTAATACACGCTACTGTGTGACTGTACTTGTACTGTAATACACGCTACTGTGTGACTGTATTTGTACTGTAATACACGCTACTGTGTGCCTGTACTTGTACTCTAACATTCTATCTAATAAATATATTCATCATCATCACGAATGCGTGCGTGTGCGTGTGCGTGTGCGTGTGCGTGTGCGTGTGCGTCCAGCTTTGGTTCTGACCCGCATC
The DNA here is from genome assembly GCF_040956055.1 of Brachionichthys hirsutus. Lineage (NCBI taxonomy): Eukaryota > Metazoa > Chordata > Actinopteri > Lophiiformes > Brachionichthyidae > Brachionichthys > Brachionichthys hirsutus. Next base: position 155,876 of record NC_090897.1, read on the forward strand.
GAGTCCTCCGTGGGCGGCTTTGCGGCTTTGCGGCTCTGCGGCTTTGGACACTCACCCGTGATCTTCTCCTGGTAGCCCTTGGTGAAGAACTGCATGGCGGTCGCGGCTCTCCGGGGGGTCTTGAGGAGCCCCTGCCGCGTCGGGTCCTCCCCGAGCCCCCGCAGGATGGTGGTGTAAGCCGCGGCCAGCGACGGAAGACTCATCTCGTTGTCCTCCAGGCTCCTGGTGCGCTCCTCTCTCCAGCCCCCCATCACCGACCGGTCGGAGCCGGACTCCGCGCACGGAGGCTGTCCGCCCCCCCGCCCGTTCACAGCGGCCCCGCGGCCCCCGCGGCCCCCGCGGCCCCCGCCGTCTTGCTGCTCTTTTGCGCTGCGCTTGGAGTTCTCCATCCTTTCTCTGAGCAGCTGTTTCTCCTCAGAGGTTCTGCGCTCACCTTCTGGCTCCTCAAGTTATAACAGCGGGATAATCCATGGACAGCTCCCATTGGCTGGTGTGCGCCAGGGGCGGGGCCACCTCCGGATTACACAAACCCACTCACTTCTACAGACACCTGTCCCCCCATGACGCAGAGCCCCAGACTGGTAACCGGTTTACTCAGACTTCAGGTCCTCCAGCTGCTGCTTCGTGTCCTTCTGTCCTCCTGTCGTCCTCGTCTCCATCTGTGAATGTACGCTAACCGCTGTGTCCCATGTCCCCCAAGGCTCCTCCCCCTGTAGTTTGGGCTGGACCGCTGTGTCCCATGTCCCCCGTGGCTCCTCCCCCTGTAGTTTGGGCTGGACCGCTGTGTCCCATGTCCCCCGTGGCTCCTCCCCCTGTAGTTTGGGCTGGACCGCTGTGTCCCATGTCCCCCGTGGCTCCTCCCCCTGTAGTTTGGGCTGGACCGCTGTGTCCCATGTCCCCCGTGGCTCCTCCCCCTGTAGTTCGGGCTGGACCGCTGTGTCCCATGTCCCCCGTGGCTCCTCCCCCTGTAGTTTGGGCTGGACCGCTGTGTCCCATGTCCCCCGTGGCTCCTCCCCCTGTAGTTTGGGCTGGACCGCTGTGTCCCATGTCCCCCGTGGCTCCTTCCTGCATCACAAACTACACAACGCAGAAGTCCACTGGTCACCAGTTCACCTGTTCACCTGTCACCTGTCACCCGCAACTCAACTCAACTTAGTTCTGAACAGCTTAAAACGAAGACAGAAGACAGAAGCAGACATGAAATACTTGGCCAACCTACGAAACCAACCCAGGAACAACCGATGTCTCTACCAGCGTCACTTAAAAACGGCGTCCAGGGACTGAGCAGTGTTTCCAGAGCCGGGGGGCCGCTGCCCCAAACGCTCCGCCACTCTTTGGGGCAGAGCGCAGCAGCTGATTGGCTGATCTCACAGATAAGAAGTGCTCGTCCTCGTCGGAGGACGCAGGTAGCAGGACAGCCGCCGGGCCAAGCGGAACGCAGAACGAGTTCCCCACTGGGGGGGGGGCGTTTGAGCGTGACTGCTCAAATGTATTATCAAAGAATCTCAGACACGCAGGGTGCGACAGAACAACGGACCCGCACCTGCCCGTCGTGCCGTCCTGTGGGCGGCGCCGCCAGAATCAACACGGCGTGGACACGGGTCGTTGAAGGTACCAATCAGGGGCGTCTCGTCAATAAAGAGTCGATTCAGCATCGGGTCCTTTCACACAACCTGCAGCAGGTTCTGAAGGACAGCGGTTCGGAGTGGCGCTGCCTGTCCTATCGAGTGCACTGTACGTGCACGTGACCTGCATTGTACGTGCACGTGACCCACAGAGTGGAAGATCATGGGTCACCAAGTTATTTCACCGCGTGCAAAAGTTGGGTTAGAACACGTCGACGTCCTCAGAAGACGGTCAATAAAACGTCTCGAGCGCTAATGGATGTCCAACCCCCCCGGGGGGGGCCACGAGGAAGTCTAAGAGACAGACATGGACATAAACGGCTTTATTTCATGATCACAATGACAAGACTTCTGGAAGATAGAACCTTCACAGCCGCTCCAGAACCAGAACCAGAATCTAGTAAAACATTTAGTTTTTGTGAAATGCAAATGGCGCCAGTCTGGACGCGGCGTCCGGAGGCGGCTTCTTCCTGGCGCTGCTTTCATCTGCTTCGCTCTGACTGCTTTCATCTCCTCCTCCTCCTCCTCTCTTCCTCTTCTTCAGATCTCCAGTCCGGCCTTTTGCTCTTTCTGTCCATGACTGGATAAAAAGGACACGGAGCACACGTCAGTTACGAGAACCCAGCGCACCGTGCGGTTCCCGTGGCGACGCTCTGGCGTAATCGCTATCGACGGGCTGCGTCTCCGTCCGCGCTTCACTGAGCCGAGACAAAAGGAAACGGCGCCGGCATGAATCATCGGGATGGACATTTGACTGGCAGCAGCGGGGCCGTGCACGCACACACACACACACGCACACACAACCTGAAGCCTTCACACGCACACACACAGACGCACACACAACCTGAAGCCTTCACACGCACACACACGCACAAACACAACCTGAAGCCTTCACACGCACACACACACACAAACACAACCTGAAGCCTTCACACACACACACACACACAACCTGAAGCCTTCACACACACACACAGAAGCAAACAACCTGAAGCCTTCACACACACACACACACGCACACACAACCTGAAGCCTTCACACACACACACACACACAAACACAACCTGAAGCCTTCACACACACACACAGAAGCAAACAACCTGAAGCCTTCACACACACACACACACAGAAACAAACAACCTGAAGCCTTCACACACACACACACACAGAAACACAACCTGAAGCCTTCACACGCACACACACACAGAAACAAACAACCTGAAGCCTTCACACGCACACACACACACACAACCTGAAGCCTTCACACGCACACACACACACACAACCTGAAGCCTTCACACGCACACACACGTCTGCGCGTGCGTGTGCGTGTGTGTGTGTGTGTGTGTGTGCGTGCGTGTGCGTGTGTGCGTGCGCGATGGCGTTGCTACTGGTTGCCAGGAAAAGCCCACCATGAGGATCGATCCCTAAATATATGCATGACGGTTCCGGTTTTGTCTCAGGAACCTCAACCTGCATCCCTCCTTCCTCCGCAGCATCATCATCATCAACAAACACGCTTCACAGGTTCCCATAGCAACCACTCCACTCATTCAGACCCGGTTTCTCCTGAAGGTGTGATTGACATCCAGCCCCTCCCAGGTGCAAGAAAGGACGAGGCCAAAGCGCCCTTGTGTTTCGCCCCCCCCCCCCCCCCCCAATGGTAATATTTAACCAAAGTCCCTCTCCTTCCAGTGCCTCCTGGACCCGCCCTGAACCGTTTCCATACCAGTCTCTCCTCGGGGGACAGTGTCCTGAAGCGTCCCATGGCCTCTTTGATGATGCCCACCTCCTCCAGGTGTAGGTGGGCGGCTGTGATGCTCTTCCTGTTCTCCTCCAGCCACAGCTGGAAGCCCGTCTTCGGCCTGAGGAAACAACAGTCAGCCCGTCCTGCAGCTTCTATTGAAATCCAAGGATGTTTGATTTACCTCTCGTTTTCTGTGACGTCTGCAGGTGAGGATGGAGGCGGGGCCTCTGGTTGCTGCTCTGTGTCCTCCTGAGGCTTCCGATCCACTGCCTTAGTCATCAGGAGCAGAGTGGGCTGAGTCTGGACAGGCAGGAGGAGAACAGATCAACTACCCTCACTGCTCTCTGGACAAAGTGTGTTTCTGCCTCTCCTCTGTCCTGCTCAGTGGGGGGGGGGGGGGGGGGATGAATTCTGAACCAGGAAATGGTTTATTACACACCCAGCCGGCCTTCGTAGGGGGGGTCATCACCCGGCATAGGGATCTCAGGCACGGTGCAACAAAAAGTGTCTCCAAGGCATGCTGGGATACCCCAACCCCGCCCTCCCTCCAACACGCTGCACTCTGTTTAAATAAAGGCTAAATTTAATTTAACCTTTATTTAAACAGCTACGTTAATTGAGAACTAATTATCCGGCTCGGCAGAGGATGTTCTTCCTGTCGACCCAGATGTTGGTGCAGTTCTACACCTCCATCGTGGAGTCCGTCCTCACCTCCTCCATCACCGTGTGGTACGCTGGCGCCACCACCAGGGACAGACACAGACTGCAGCGCATTGTACGTGCTGCGGAGAAGGTGATTGGCTGCGAGCTGCCATCGCTCCAGGACCTGCAGGTCTCCAGGACTCGGAGGCGTGCAGGTCGGATCACAGCCGACCCGTCTCACCCTGGACACGGACTCTTTGACCCGCTCCCCTCAGGCAGGAGGGTCCGGTCCATCCCATCCGGACCAGAACCTCCCGCCACAAGAACAGCTTCTTCCCCTCGGCTGTAAGACTCATGAACACTTAATAATTCTGACTCATGAACACTTAATAATTCTGACTCCTGAACACTTAATAATTCTGACTCATGAACACTTAATAATTCTGACTCATGAACACTTAATAATTCTGACTCATGAACACTTAATAATTCTGACTCATGAACACTTAATAATTCTGACTCATGAACACTTAATAATTCTGACTCATGAACACTTAATAATTCTGACTCATGAACACTTAATAATTCTGACTCATGAACACTTAATAATTCTGACTCCTGAACACTTAATAATTCTGACTCCTGAACACTTCATTACTGACAACTTGCAGTTTCATTTGCACTGCGTGATTACGCTAGTTTACTGCTGCTAGTACACATGTGTGTATCCACTCCTGCTGCTGCTGATGTGTCTGTACTTGCATGTTTTTGTACCTCAGTCATTACCGTTAGATGTAGCAGGACTTCACAGAGAAACATTCCTAGTCTGTGAACCCTCCCTGACAATAAACTGAACGACCTGGACCAAAGTTGCATGTTTTTGGTGGCGGGAGGAAGCCGGAGAACCCGGAGAGAACCCACAGAGATATGGGGAGAACATGTAACCTCCTCCCGTGAAGCTTGCGACTCCAGCGGCCATAGTGAGGCGAGGAGGCCCCAAGGCAAGACAAGGTGACGTCTGATAATAATACCTTGGTCTTGGGCTTGGGGGCCAGCGGTTTGAGGAGGGGGCCTTTGGTTGCTTTCCCTGAGGAACCGCTGAGCGGATCTGACTTCCGGCTGGGCGTCATGTTGTCCAGGATGTTTGCCACTCGAGGCTGACCAGAACAATGCGTCAGATTCCCCGAGCTCGCCACCTGCAATCGTCCCAAACCAGCCTTCATCAACCAACACCCCCCTCCCCCCCAAATGCTGCTCAAAATGGTGTCACGCCTCACCTTGAAAGGATTCGCTCGTCCGGCTCTGTTAGCTGCAATAGAGTGACATCACACACCTCAGACATGACCTCACGCGGATCATTTCAGCAGCACAGAACCAGAACCACTTTGAACGAGGTTAAATCCACAGACACCTCCTTGCGTTCGCTCACCTGCCCGAGACACCTTCACAGGTGAAGCGGTTCCTTTAGCGAATGGATTCGGACCTGCGGAGGAAGACGCACAGAGGCTTGCTGAAGAAGAAGCGTTCCTAAATAAGTGGAAGGATGCATCAGAACTGACGTTTCCTGGTTTCTGCTGCCTCCGTTTCCTGCCTGTCATCTCCCTCTTCCTCCTCCTCTTCATCACGACCGTCGCTATAATGCTCTCTTGTGACGTCGCTTTGGCCAAACCTGTCCACAAAAGCAAAACAATCTTTTGTAAATCTCGAGATAAGATCATTTCTGTTTGGTTTTAGTCGTTTAGGAATTACCCAGAGGCCCGTCTGGAGTATTCAGGCTCCTCCTCCTCTTCCTCTGGGATCTCATTGGCCTTCTCCAGGGCAAGCTGACTGAGCCGCTCTGCCAGAGCCAAGCGTCCGGATCGCGACGCGTATCGGATAGCCAGAGTGACCACGTTGTGGGTCATGAGGTCAGCGAGCTCCGCACAGCGAAACTCTCGCTCCAGTTTACAGGACAGCTAGGAGGAAAGGTCGGCCGCTCTCATTCTTCTGAACACGGAGCCAACGTGGACGGAAACTCACCGCAAACATCTTCATGAGCAGCTCCTGCTGCTCCTTCTGGGACCGCCCCTCCGCCTCCTCGTCTATCTCGTAGCCAGAGGACGCCAGGACGCTGTAGTGATGGTGGAAGAGGACGGAGCGCCCAAACTGCTCCTGTGGGATGACGGGATCAATGGAAACCGTTCAGACGCGCTAATGCTAGCTGCGTATTCGGTGCCTTTACCTCCATCTGCCCCTTCTCTGTGCCGGTCTGACACAGGGGCAGCTTGAAGGGTAGTATGGCAACGGCAGGCCTGGGCAGGGTGGGAGGGTATCTGGAACCTTTACAGGGAATACACCTGACAGGAGAACAAACATTTCACGTGTTATTCAATAATCAATAATCGCAGGGAAGTAAACTGTTGGTGCAGAACATCTCACACGTTCTTTTTTCAGTTAGAATAAGAAATAGAGAGGGAGTGGACGACAGCCGGCAGGTGTGAGACACCTGTCCACCTACGCGGCGCGTAGAGGACGGCTCACCTGAGCTGCTGGGGGTCCTCGTGCACGCCGACCACCCAGTAGTGATCTGATGTACTCTTGCACGTGTCTCTGGTGTTGCACACCGGCGTCCACGTGTTGCCCATGGAGCGGTTCAGCATCCGCACCACGCCCTCTGAATCCACATAGCAGGGGGTACCTGAGAACCCAAAACCCAAACCCAATCAGGTTTCTTCTAAAGACCAAGCAGCTCCTGTTTTGTTCTAATTTAATTTTAGGTTCACAAACGGACCCTCGGCAGAGAATCCGATCCAGGACAGATGGGCTTTGTGGGACAGTGGGAGGGGCGCCCCGTTGATGACCTGCCTTCCCCGTCGCCCCAGCTGCAGCAGCTGGATGCCCAGATCCTGTCCCCCATGGAACCCAGTACCTGATGGTGAACCGTGAAACACGAGTCAGCTCCAGCCACAGTTAGTGGGTGGAGCAACCGTCCCTCCCATGATGGGGGGGCTCCAGATGAAGCCAGGATCTGCTACTGGTTCTTTGATGGTAGCAGGCGGAGCATTGAGGTGTGTGTCTAACCCCGCTGGTAGACGATGAGGAGCTGCTCTCCATGCCCCCCCACGCACACCGGGGGCCCCGGTAGGCTGAAGACTTCCCTCTGGAGCCCGCCGATGGAGAAGAGTCGCAGCATCAACGAGCTGGTGGCCACCGCCGCCCAGCCTCGACCCAAACACAGCGCCTTCACGTCCTCGCCCGGCGGCAGGTCCACCATCCACTCCTTGCTGGCGTCCCACGAGGAGAAATGGAGGCACTGAAGCTTACTAGGAGGAGAGGAACACGATGACAGCATGCTCAGACCTGTGAGCAAAGACAGCAGCGGGTCACCTGGCCAGCTCCTCGGTGCCGGGGCAGGCCAGCAGCACCGCCTCCTGGGACAGAGCGGCCATGGCGTGGCCCAGGGAGTTGGTGAGGTGCATGGCGTGGTGCACGGCCGTGTCGTGAAACTCCACATCGATGGCGTTGTCCTGCTCGTCATCGTAGCTCCGGACTACTCCCACAGAGTTCCACACCTGAGACAGCACTGAGCCGTTACGGGGGCCGAGGGCGTTAAAGGACGCCCCGACCAGCGAGGCCTACCATGAAGCGGTGCGTGAGGTGCACCGGGGTCGAGCCCGGCTGAAAGGCCTTCTGGGGAGGCGTGGCACCACCTGCGTCGTCATCGGCCCCCACGCGGCGCCTCAGTGACCCCGCGTCTGAACAAAGACGGTCCGTTGGGTCTCTGGTGCTGCTCGGCAAGCCGTTCCCTCCCGCCCTTCATCACTCACCCAGAGAGTCCTCATCATCCAAGACCCCCCCTCTGTCCCTCACCCTGCCTGTAGCAGGCACCAGGAAGTCCTCATCATCGTCATCGCCAGCAACGGCTTTCTTAGCCGGTGAGTCGGGGTTACTCAGTCCTTCATCCAGCAGTCGATCATCATCATCGTCAAAAAGGTCGTCGTAGTCATTGGCTGGACCTTTTGCCGGCACCTGCTGGGAAACAGGAATGATTCGGTTTCATTGACTGTACGTTTGAGGCGTAAGGCTAGCGTTGACCTCCCAGTTCGGGGTCATGTGAGCCGAACCTCGGTGGAGGGCCTGAATCCGTCCAGCAGGCCCAGGCGACCCTCCGTGTCCGTGTAGGCGATCTGGCTCCCCGATGGATGCCAGGCCAAGCCGCACACCGTGAAGCCTTTCTCGTGCTTCTGTCTGCAGCAGAGAGGGAACGTGGCGACCCAGTCAGCAGCTCCTCCCCCCCGTCGACCGTGTCGCAGTCATCGCACGAAAACGACCAGAACGACATGAAGCTAGTCGGCAGAAGCCCACGCCGTACCTTTCCACACACAGGCCGCTGTGGACGTCCCAAATGGTGAGTGCGCCCCCCACGCTGCCAGCAGCCAGGAACTGCCCACATGGAGACCAGGACAGCACGTTGATTGGCTACAGAGGAGACGTGGTGAGATTAGGTGGGAGGCGTCGGATGCACCAGAAGCTTAAGAACAACCCAACAGATCGTCTCCATCGTGATCCTAATTGCTTGTTCATCAGGACCTCACCTGTGCCAGCAGATCACTGGACAGGGATGCGACATGCTCCCACGAGCCTCGCCCGTACAGGTGCACTGTAGACGCGACAGGAACCGCCAGCACCTGAGCGCACAAACACACCATTTGCTGTCACCTTAGGATTCTCGCTAAGAAAGAGGAGGAGCCGAGAGCCGCGTCCCTGACCTTGGCCGTCCCGGGCTGCCAGGCCAGTCGACACAGAGACTTGGCGTTACTGACGTCGTTGGTCTTTTGCAGCAGAGGCCAACTGATCACCCGAGTCTGAATCAATGAGCAAAGGCACATTGAAATAAAAGCTGGTGTCCATCAAGCCTTCCGTGCTGGAGCACCGGCGTACCTGCTCCTCGATGTTCCACACGGCGACGGAGCCGTCACAGCTGGCAGAAGCCTGAGAGAGAACAACGGAGTGACACAGCGCCTCCTTCTGCAAGTACTCACAACTACGACAAGATGGGGGGCTTCACAGTAGATTTTAAACCAGTTTGTATTTTTTTACACCAGCCTGAACCTTATGAACGACAAACATCTGCACATTTTACATCCAGACCCACCAGGAAGTCATCTTTGGGGTCGAAGGCCACGCTGAGGACAGGCGCTTCGTGGCCACGGAGCGTTTTCTGTTGGCTGCTGTCCGACACCTCCACCACCTTCACCGTGAAGTCACTGAGGGGAGCAGGTGTCGACACAACTCGTTCAGTGCCATTGACTTCTACAGTACCGTGCTGACGAGTTTGGGTTGGGCCCGTCCCCTGTAGGGGGCAGTAGTGCTGTTTTTAGATGAGTGATCCGCGTTCATTACATGAGAAGACAGGAAGTGAGGGTTAGGGTTAGGTAAAGAAACTTTGGAAGTCAGAGACATTCATGCATCGCTGCTCCGTCTGGTGCTTGGGTACAACGTAGAATAAAAATAGCATCAAAGTCACGGTGTGGTACTGCATCACGGTGTGGTACTGCATCACGGTGTAGTACTGCATCACGGTGTAGTACTGCATCACGGTGTAGTACTGCGTCACGGTGTAGTACTGCATCACGGTGTAGTACTGCATCACGGTGTGGTACTGCATCACGGTGTGGTACTGCATCACGGTGTGGTACTGCATCACGGTGTGGTACTGCATCACGGTGTAGTACTGCATCACGGTGTGGTACTGCATCACGGTGTAGTACTGCATCACGGTGTAGTACTGCATCACGGTGTGGTACTGCATCACGGTGTAGTACTGCATCACGGTGTAGTACTGCATCACGGTGTAGTACTGCATCACGGTGTGGTACTGCATCACGGTGTAGTACTGCATCACGGTGTGGTACTGCATCGCTGCTCCGTCTGGTGCTTCGGTACAACGTAGAATAAAAATAGCATCAAAGTCACGGTTGGCTTTGTTTTCACAAAAGAGCGTTTTCTCACGTTTCGTGAATCCAGACTGTGTTCGACTGCTAATGAATTCAAGAATGGAGAAAGGTAGAAACACACGTTTTGTTTCCTGATGAAAGGAGAGACTTTGATGTTCACATAGTCGTACGACACAATATTCTGCGGGCCTTGATATCTCGGTCAAAACGCTTGCCGACGGCTGGCAGTGAATGGGTTAATCACAAAGCAGAACAATCGTGACCTCCCCCAACAGCCCCCACGTCACAGCTGTCCCAACAGATTTAAACAAGTCGATAAGCCATCAGAACGTTCCCGGGGGGGGCCACGGGGGGGCCACGGCGGCGTGTCGGTGCTGCGAGACGCTCTGCGAGACGCTCTGCGCTTTCATTGCTGGGATCAGCTCGCTACCAACCGATCAATTCTAATGGAGGCTAATCAGAAACCAATGCGAGAAGCTGCTGACTGAGGCCGAAGCAGAAACTCAAACAGGCATGGGGGGTCCGCTGGGGGGTCCGCTGGGGGCTTCATTGGCATTGAATCCAATAAACTACCATTCTTCTTCTGGTGTCAGGGTTGCAGCGAACGTTTGGCTTTCAAAAAACGTATTTAGACGTGAACGGCTTCAAAGAGTTAACGTCATCTTTAGTTCCTCTCACATAAACCCACAAACGCGTCTCTCCCTCCGTTTGTCCCCCTTTCTGTCTCTCTCCCTGTTTGTCTCTTTCTGTCTCTCCCTGTTTGTCTCTCTTTCTGTCTCTCTCCCTCTGTTTGTCTCTCTTTCTGTCTCTCTCCCTCTGTTTGTCTCTCTTTGTCTCTCTCCCTCTGTTTGTCCCCCTTTCTGTCTCTCTCCCTGTTTGTCTCTTTATGTCTCTCTCCCTCTGTTTGTCCCTCTTTATGTCTCTCTCCCTCTGTTTGTCCCTCTTTCTGTCTCTCTCCCTCTGTCTCTTTCTGTCTCTCCCTGTTTGTCTCTCTTTCTGTCTCTCTCCCTCTGTTTGTCCCTCTTTCTGTCTCTCTCCCTCTGTTTGCCTCTCTTTGTCTCTCTCCCTCTGTTTGTCCCTCTTTCTGTCTCTCTCCCTCTGTTTGTCTCTCTCCCTCTGTTTGTCCCTCTTTATGTCTCTCTCCCTCTGTTTGTCTCTCTTTCTGTCTCTCTCCCTCTGTTTGTCCCTCTTTCTGTCTCTCTCCCTCTGTTTGTCCCTCTTTATGTCTCTCTCCCTCTGTTTGTCTCTTTCTGTCTCTCTCCCTGTTTGTCTCTTTCTGTCTCTCTCCCTGTTTGTCTCTTTCTGTCTCTCTCCCTCTTTCTGTCTGTCTGTGGGTCCTTCTGTCCGTGGTGCTGCAGAACCTGGACCCGTGGCCCTCAGTTCATTAGCATTAGCATTTCTCTCTCTCTCTCTCTCTCTAAGGGACGTTTTTCCTCGCCTCCGTTGCCAAAGTGCTCGCTCCTGTAAAGTTCCTTGAGATGACTTCCTGTTTCTAGAGGAGCCCGGTGAAGGACCTTGTTAAGCGGTGCCACCGGAATGAGCCCCAGATGAACATCTCCAGGACTGAGGACATGGTGCTGGACTTCTGGAGGACACCCCCTGTCCAGTCCATTCATATGTATTCTCCATCATATTCTCCAACATGAAGAACCTACAGCCCCCCGCCCCCTAGTAGCTGAAACCCCTTCTTGAGAATGCAAGGCGAGTCTGTGAGTACCTGGATCCAGCAGCAACTCTGGAGCCCCTGCTGTTGAAGGTCACATGAGTGGCGTTGGCTGTGAACCGGGTCAGGATGCCATCTGGGTCCCCGTCAGGAAACGTGTGGATCTGGACCGTGTTGTTGGAGCTTGCCGTCACCAGCTTGTTGTTCTGTGCAGGAAGGAAAGTTTCAGTTGCCCTCAATCACCGTTTAGTGGCCAGAACACAAGTTACAGCAGCATATGGTGACAAACCTTCAGGGCAAGAGAGAAGACCTTTTCGCCAACAGTGATGAACTTTGGATCATCATCATCCAAACCATCCCATATCCGAACATCGCCGTCGTTTCCACAGGTCACAAAGTACCTAGAAAGAATCGTGATGCGTTCAAAGTTTAGCTCTGGTCAAGGCACGGCGGAGCGGAGATGCAACCGATCAATACCAATGTCATTTAGATCTGAGCCGCTGACTAATTAATGATTCAACTGTTCCCAGGATTTAAAATATTACTATGAACCTATCACATAAAGGATGTAACATTAACGATCAGAGGATAGCAGCTGGTGTAATATTCTAATTAAGTTTCAGCAGATCAAAGAGCGACTGTAAAGTCTGTCGTGCTATTTTATATTATTAACATTCCATTGGTGTGTAAGCGGTCAGATTCAGAACCGACTCAAGTGATCACAAACAACGGATCAAACAGCCCAATAAATGACAGATGTGGACCCTGAACACGGTAACGTACAGACCGAGGAGTGTGGCCTTACTTCCCGGTGTCGTCGAAGCAAACATCGGTGTGCCCCTCCGAGTGCCCGTAGCGCATCGGTTTCCTCTCGCAGGGCATTTTCACAAACCGTCAGACTTAGGAACAGAAAAACAACAGTGTGATCAATGACTGAGGCCCAAACACAAACGTGACTTATCTATTGTAGGCACAGCGGCCCCCGTTAGCTAGCCGAGCAGATGCGTGTTAGCTAGCGGCCCCCGTTAGCTAGCCGAGCAGATGCGTGTTAGCTAACGGCCCCCGTTAGCTAGCCGAGCAGATGCGTGTTAGCTAGCGGCCTCCGTTAGCTAGCCGAGCAGATGCGTGCTAGCTAACGGGGGCCGCTAGCTAGCCGAGCAGATGCGTGTTAGCTAGCGGCCTCCATTAGCTAGCCGAGCAGATGCGTGTTAGCTAGCGGCCCCCGTTAGCTAGCCGAGCAGATGCGTGTTAGCTAGCGGCCTCCGTTGGCTAGCCGAGCAGATGAGTGCTAGCTAGCGGCCCCCGTTAGCTAGCCGAGCAGATGCGTGTTAGCTAGCGGCCTCCGTTAGCTAGCCGAGCAGATGCGTGCTAGCTAGCGGCCCCCGTTAGCTAGCCGAGCAGATGCGTGCTAGCTAGCGGCCCCCGTTAGCTAGCCGAGCAGATGCGTGCTAGCTAGCGGCCCCCGTTAGCTAGCCGAGCAGATGCGTGTTAGCTAGCGGCCCCCGTTAGCTAGCCGAGCAGATGCGTGTTAGCTAGCGGCCTCCGTTAGCTAGCCGAGCAGATGCGTGCTAGCTAGCGGCCCCCGTTAGCTAGCCGAGCAGATGCGTGTTAGCTAGCGGCCTCCGTTAGCTAGCCGAGCAGATGCGTGCTAGCTAGCGGCCCCCGTTAGCTAACTGCGTTTATTAAAACTACGAGCGACAAACAGAATTACGTTCAGATTAAATGAAAGGCACGTGTTTTATTCAGACATAAATCAATACGTTAACCGGCTCGTAATGGCATGGAAGAGCAACAACTTACACTGAAACTGCTGAATCTCCCGCGCTGCGGTCAAAACAAGGAAACGAAGCGTTGCCGTTCCCGCCTCTGCGTCATGACGTCATGACGAAAAAGCCCTCCCACGGCCCTCGGTGGATGGTCAGGACTAATGATGAATATATTTATTAGGTAGAATGTTAGAGCAGTACAAGTACTCTACAGTCAAACAGTAGCATGTATTTCAGTACAAGTACAGTCAAATATCCTGTCTAAGAGGAGCATTTCTAAAAAGCCTTGCGGTCTTGTTTCTGTTGAAAGTCCTTCGTACATAAATCATCCACAATTAACAATACAAATAAAACTAATATTAAATTACTCAATTGATGCAAAATAACAATAAATTAGAAAGACATATAATATGTACAACGTAGGTGGACAAAAAAAAAGCGGGGGGGGGGGGGTGATTGATCCGGAGAGAGTCGTGATGACTATCTCCGTTTCTGTCCCCTAAAAGGTGTATTTTTAGGGCCGTTTTGAAGGAGGCCAAAGAGGTGCATGTTTTGAGGGCAGGAGTCAAACAGTTCCACCATTGGTAAATGGTAAATGGACTGCACTTATACAGCGCCTTTCCACCGCTTCGCGGTGCTCAAGGCGCCTTACATGAGGCCTCACATTCACCCATTCACACACACATTCATACTCCAGTGGGCGACTGCTGCCATGCAAGGTGCGGCCAGACCCACTGGGAGCAATTTGGGGTTCAGTGTCTCGCCCAAGGACACTCCGACACGCGGACAGTCAGAGCTGGGATTCGAACCACCGACCTTCCGATCACTGGACGACCCACTCTACCAACTGAGCCACAGCCACCCCATTGGGGGGCAGTATTGTAAAAAGATGATTTATTTTGATGTTGGAGTACTTGCGGACAAAGATCTCACACTTATTAATACACGAAAAATTGTAATACAACTCAAAGTGGTGGAAGAAATGTGAAATATTTTCCTCTGAAATATCGTGGAATAGAAGTAGGATACAGGATTCAATTTTTCAACTACCAGAAACTACGAATCAATGAAAAACCTGTATCTGAGCCCCCCTGGGGTGAGGGGGGTCTTATCTTCATTCTGTTCCACATTTAGAGGTGCCCTTTGCAAAGAGCAGGAGGAATGGTTCTTAGAGTGGCACTTCAACGCCAGCATTTTCCATACCATTAGCTCGTCTAATGATGAGGCAGCTGCGTGCGAACACGCGCACACACACGCGCACGCACGCACACGCACACACATATGAACCCGTTCACGGAAAAAAAGAGAAACACTTTAGAGACAGAAATCCATTCCTTCATTCAACAGCAACCATAGAGAGGCGTCATCGCTGAATCAGAACGGTGATGCCGCCATCGTGAGGCTGCAGGGAACATTGCAGCCCAATTGTGATCCAGGGTTGGACAGTGTTCATTAAAAAAATAACAAATAGAGACTTGAAGAGCACTCAGTGGACTGATTAATTAATTAAACTTTATTCGAATTTCCAGCCATGAGCCGTAAAATCCATATCTTGAATAGTGATTGCCTCTTCGAGTTCTTTGATGATGATGATGAATATATTTATTAGATAGAATGTTAGAGCAGTACAAGTACAGTCAAACAATAGATGCATTACAGTAGTATGTATTACATTACTGATGTTGATCATTCCACACGTAGATGCTTATTGCTGTGTTTATTCTCAGAGAGAGAGAAACATTTCGATTTTGCCTGTACAGTATACCCAAAATATAGGAAAATTGACAATAAAAGAGGTTTGAAATGATGATGATGAATATATTTATTAGATAGAATGTTAGAGGTCAAGTACAAATCTTGATCAAACGACATGAAGAAAGGGTTGCAGAAGTTTTTGTTCTGTTTGTTTTAGCGTATGTCCCAGCCTTCCATCCAGTTCCAGTTTTAAATGACATATTTTACGGGTGTGAAAGGAGGTGTGGCCTGTGTCAGGTCATGCGACAGAAAGAAGGGTTTTGGATATGATATATGACCCTAACCCTCACCCTCACCCTCACCCGATACGAGGCCTGCTGGAGACTCTAATACAGCACAGGCCCCATCACACTTAATGTGGTATTGTCGGAGGTAGTCCCTGAGCTGAGGCGGCACCAGCAGGCCGTCTATTCCCTGGTAGGTGGTGCAGCTACACCTGTGCAGCAACAACAACAGCAGCAGCAACAACAACAACAACAGCAACAACAACAACAACAGCAGCAGCAACAACAACAGCAGCAGCAACAACAACAGCAGAAGCAACAACAACAACAACAACAACGGCAACAACAACAACAACAGCAGCAGCAACAACAACAGCAGAAGCAACAACAACAACAACAACAACGGCAACAACAACGGCAGCAACAACAACAACAGCAGCAGCAGCAGCAACAACAGCAACAACAACAACAACAGCAGCAGCAACAACAACAACAGCAACAACAGCAACAACAGCAGCAGCAACAACAACAGCAGCAGCAACAACAACAGCAGAAGCAACAACAACAACAACAACAACGGCAACAACAACGGCAGCAACAACAACAACAGCAGCAGCAGCAGCAACAACAGCAACAACAACAACAACAGCAGCAGCAACAACAACAACAGCAACAACAGCAACAACAGCAGCAGCAACAACAACAGCAGCAGCAACAACAACAGCAGAAGCAACAACAACAACAACAACAACGGCAACAACAACAGCAGCAGCAACAACAGCAGCAGCAGCAGCAACAACAACAACAGCAACAACAACAGCAACACACCTCAGAACGCACTTTTATTTCTTACAACTCATCTCTTAGATGAGCTTGCAGTTGCTAAAATGTGCGGTGCATCTCTTTGACGCTGGGGGAGCCCTTCTGCCTCGATATTATATTGCCTGCCAGCTGTCTCCGTCTGGGAACGGGGGGGGGGGGGGGGCTTTATTAAAGGAGCCGTCAGTCAGGGTGTGATAAAACATTAAATGGTTAATGGAATAGGTAAAACGTCCTCAGATGCTGAGGCCTTCATGCCCCCCCCCTCTAAACACCCCCTTCCTGTGTGTGTAAATACCTATATGCAGCCTGAGATTGTACCCCCAGATGAGTGCCCCCCCCCAGCAGCCTCTATTCCAGACTTATGGCTCTTAAACAGCAGATAAACCTGAACAAGCAGGCCAGAGAGCCGCTGCTGATGCCCCCCTCCCTCGCCGCCTGCTCTGCGCCCCCCACTCTCCCTGTGCTCTGCAGCTCCCCCCCCCTGCCTGTGCTAGGTGCAGCATGTATGTGACTGTTAGCCAGCAGAGCCGCCTTATCTTCACACGTCAGCTTATCAGTGCTGCCGGATTCAGCACATCTGGAGAGGGGCAGGCGTCTCTCCGATGCCCCCCAGGCAAGGAATTCTTACTGCCCCATCTTTCCCGTCTGGGATCCTGCAGCCGCATCTCCGTGCTTTCGGAGGCATTTTGAATTTCCTTGGCAACATGGAGCTGCCTAAATTAGAATTCTCTGCATGACAGTCCTGGTAAGTAGCCTGTGTCTCCGCGGTGGGCTTCCGGCGCCGAGGCACTGGGGCAGATCTGTGGTGGTGCAGTGGTCGGTCAGGTTTGTGCTTTGTCATCCAGATGTGTTTTGTTTTGCTGTGTGCTCTTTATCCAGCAAGCAGCACCAGAATCAAAGATCTGTTTGTTGTAGGCAAGAAAGATGAAGGTTGAGTTCAAACGCTGCTGAGGGTGGAACCAAACCTGGATGTCCTGAGACGAGTGTGAGACGAGTGTGAGACGAGTGTGAGACGAGTGTGAGACGAGTGTCTCCATTATCATCTGGATCAGCAGCCTCTGTAATTGTTCATTGGCTACAGGTTCGATCGATGAGGCAGCCTCTCATGCTTGTTTGACTTTATTTGTACTGTAATACATGCTACTGTGTGACTGTACTTGTACTGTAATACATGCTACTGTTTGACTGTACTTGTACTCTAACATTCTATCCAATAAATATATTCATCATCATCATCAAACACCAACAGCTCCTTGTCGTGGGAGGAGACAAATACTTACCGCTTATTTTACATTTGGGCGTTCAGCCTGCAGCTTCGTGTTCCCAGCGAGTCTCATCAGCAACAGTAGTGCGCTTCTACCTCACTGTCCCCATGCTTCTACCTCAATGTCCCCATGCTTCTACCTCACTGTCCCCATGCTTCTACCTCACTGTCTCCATGCTTCTACCGCACTGTCCCCATGCTTCTACCTCACTGTCCCCATGCTTCTACCTCAATGTCCCCATGCTTCTACCTCAATGTCCCCATGCTTCTACCTCACTGTCCCCATGCTTCTACCTCACTGTCCCCATGCTTCTACCTCACTGTCCCCATGCTTCTACCTCACTGTCCCCATGCTTCTACCTCAATGTCCCCATGCTTCTACCTCAATGTCACCATGCTTCTACCTCACTGTCCCCATGCTTCTACCTCACTGTCCCCATGCTTCTACCTCACT
Organism: Brachionichthys hirsutus; assembly: GCF_040956055.1. Lineage (NCBI taxonomy): Eukaryota > Metazoa > Chordata > Actinopteri > Lophiiformes > Brachionichthyidae > Brachionichthys > Brachionichthys hirsutus. Next base: position 173,774 of record NC_090897.1, read on the forward strand.
GTCCCCATGCTTCTACCTCACTGTCCCCATGCTTCTACCTCAATGTCCCCATGCTTCTACCTCAATGTCCCCATGCTTCTACCTCAATGTCCCCATGCTTCTACCTCACTGTCCCCATGCTTCTAACTCACTGTCCCCATGCTTCTACCTCACTGTCCCCATGCTTCTACCTCAATGTCCCCATGCTTCTACCTCACTGTCCCCATGCTTCTACCTCACTGTCCCCATGCTTCTACCTCACTGTCCCCATGTTTCTACCTCACTGTCTCCATGCTTCTACCGCACTGTCCCCATGCTTCTACCTCACTGTCTCCATGCTTCTACCGCACTGTCCCCATGCTTCTACCTCACTGTCTCCATGCTTCTACCGCACTGTCCCCATGCTTCTACCTCACTGTCTCCATGCTTCTACCTCACTGTCCCCATGCTTCTACCTCACTGTCCCCATGCTTCTACCGCACTGTCTCCATGCTTCTACCTCACTGTCCCCATGTTTCTACCTCACTGTCTCCATGCTTCTACCTCACTGTCCCCATGCTTCTACCTCACTGTCTCCATGCTTCTACCTCACTGTCCCCATGTTTCTACCTCACTGTCCCCATGCATCTACCTCAATGTCCCCATGCTTCTACCTCACTGTTCCCATGCTTCTACCTCACTGTCCCCATGCTTCTACCTCACTGTCCCCATGCTTCTACCGCACTGTCCCCATGCTTCTACCTCACTGTCCCCATGCTTCTACCTCACTGTCTCCATGCTTCTACCTCAATGTCCCCATGCTTCTACCTCAATGTCCCCATGCTTCTACCTCACTGTCCCCATGCTTCTACCTCACTGTCCCCATGCTTCTACCTCACTGTCCCCATGTTTCTACCTCACTGTCTCCATGCTTCTACCTCACTGTCCCCATGCTTCTACCTCACTGTCTCCATGCTTCTACCTCACTGTCCCCATGTTTCTACCTCACTGTCCCCATGCATCTACCTCAATGTCCCCATGCTTCTACCTCACTGTCCCCATGCTTCTACCTCACTGTCCCCATGCTTCTACCTCACTGTCCCCATGCTTCTACCGCACTGTCCCCATGTTTCCGGGGCGTGCCCAGGGTTGCCCTATGACACCCTATGACCCTGCAGAGGAACAGACTTGTCTGGATTAAGGCGTTCTTCCCTCATTCTGTTGCACCACAAAGGTAGTTAATAAATAAAAACAACTGGGGGGCACGAGCGAGCTGATGCGTGAAGCTCATTTCTCTGCATGCTGCTGGCAGACATTCGGTGACCCATTTTCGGTGCACACCTCTCTCCATTTGGTCTGCATCAAACGTCAAGGCACCATAAAGTGTCTCTAACGTCCAACGTCCAAACCACGCTTCTCAGAGGACACAGTGACAAGCTGACGGTCCCAGAGGTGCGAGAGGCCCCCCATTCCTTCCTCTGAACGTACTATTAAAGGAGTAATGGAAGGATGGCAGGCAGGGACAAAGAGTAGTTGTGGCAAATCAAGGGCTGAAATTGAATCTAAAGACGCAAACAAATTGATTTTGTTTTTGGAACGACAGCTCAAGGTCAGCGGCGAGTGGCCTCCAATGAGCAACACGGCCTGATGTGTCTTCTTTTTACGATGGTCACTGGACTGAAGCGCAGTATTCCTGAAACACACAGCCGTTTCACCGTGCCTGATTTATGCTGATGCTGCAGAGCTGCCTGCTCACCTTTGCTATCGTGCCTCTATAACGTCCCAGCGAGGTGCTAAACACGAGTACAATGACTCATTATGAGTCTGGACAGAGACTGCATTAACCTCTCATGAATGCATGTTGTGTACTGCTGAATCTAGTTCTGCCTGCATGTACTAATACTGCAGGATGTCTTTAGATGGCACGCCAAAGTAAAACCATCAGTTAGTGCCGAGTGTCACCAAAGTGCTGGTGAGCTCCGGCTCGCTCTTAAAAACACACCTTGCTGTGAGGCTCTTCTCAGAATGCTGCAGATGCAGCCTGGAAAGCTGTCAGGGTTTAACGTGCCCTGACAGCGACCCGCTCACCGGGCGAGTGTCACGGCGTTTGGGTGAGTCTTCACCTGAGCAGTCCTGTAAATAGAGACGGGCCTTTATTAGCAGGAACGTTGTCGGGTGACAGAAACAGCTGCACTTCCATCCAAAGCAGGAACATGATAGCATAGCCATTTTTAGACATCCTGGAATCTGGTTGATGTGTGTGTTGGGGACAAGTAATGACGTGTCGCATGAAGTAATGACGTGTCACATGAAGTAATGACGTGTCACATGTACAATTAAAAGGCTTCATAGCGCTTTCTGGACACTCAAAGACGCTTTACATTGTGCATTCTTCATTCTCTCCGTACTTGGTGGAGGTGAAGCCACTGTTGTAGCCACAGCTGCCCTGGGGCAGACTGACAGAAGCGAGAATCGAACCGCCGACCTCTCGATCACAGGACGACCCGCTCAACCACCTGCGCCACCGTCACCCCAAAAACTGCAAAAATAAAAATAGATAAAGTGTCCTGATTTGGGCCTTTAGAAGCTAAACGAGCAACATTTCCACAGCCCGTCTGTCTTGATGTGTGTGTCTGCTCTCCGGTACGCTCCAGCAACGCCTCTTTCTGTGTCTCTGACAGGTCAGACGTAGGATGGTGTCCGGCGAGGCAGGGGGGCACAGCTACTTGGTGGCGTGCTGGCAGCCCATCCTGATCCTGATGCTGGGCACTGTCCTTTCCGGCTCCACCACTGGTTGCCCCTCCCGGTGTGAATGCAATGGTCAGGACCGTTCGGTCGTGTGTCATCGCCGGAGACTGGCATCCCTTCCTGAGGGCATCCCCACCGAAACCAAGCTGCTAGACCTCAGCAAGAACCATCTGAAAACGCTGGGGCCTGAAGAGTTCCTTAATTACCCTCAGCTGGAGGAGCTGCAACTTAACGAAAACACGGTTTCAGCCATTGAGCCCGGGGCCTTTAGCAACCTGATGAACCTCAGAATTCTGGGTCTGCGCACCAACCAGCTGAAGCTCATTCAGCTCGGAGTGTTCACAGGCATGAGCAACCTCACCCAGCTGGATATTAGTGAGAATAAAATAGTCATTCTGCTCGACTACATGTTCCAGGAGCTGTTTAACTTGAGGGCTCTGGAGGTGGGTGACAATGACCTGGTCTTCATCTCACCCCGATCCTTCCATGGCCTCAGCAATCTAGAAAGCCTCAATATTGATGGATGGCAGCTGACTTCAGTGCCCACCGATGCCCTCGGCCACCTACATAACCTGCTGTCACTTCGATTAAGGTATCTCAACGCCTCTGTCATAAGGGATTACTCCTTTAAAAGGCTCTACAGGCTTAGAGTGCTGGAGCTTTCTCATATGCCTGCCTTGGATACCATGACCCCAAAGTGTTTGTTTGGACTTAACCTCACATCGTTGTCCATCACAGACTGTAATCTCACTGTCATCCCCTATCAAGCCATCAGTCACCTCAGATATCTTCGGTTTTTGAATCTGTCTTTCAATCCCATTCAGTTTGTGGAAGGGAACCAACTTTATAATCTGCAGAAGCTCCAGGCTTTTCATTTGGCAGGTGGGAGATTAGCTGCCATTGAGCCGTACTCTTTCCGAGGACTCAACCAGCTCCGTGTGCTCAATGTCTCCGGAAATCGCTTGAGCACTCTGGAGGAGTCAGTCTTTCACTCCGTGGGGAACCTGGAAACGCTGGCTTTGTACGACAACCCGCTGGCCTGCGACTGCCGCCTGCTCTGGCTCTTCAGACGGCGGTGGAGGCTCAACTTTAACAGACAGCAGCCGATGTGTGCTTCACCGGCAACCGTGCGAGGAAAGGCGTTCAAGGACTTCCCGGACATCCTCTCGTCTGACAATTTCATCTGCCACAAATCAAAAATGGTGGTTAATAAGGTTCAAGAAAGCCATGTAGATGAAGGATCTACAGTTCGTTTTGCTTGCCAAGCCGAGGGTGAGCCGGCTCCCGTGATAATGTGGCTAACCCCCAAGAAGGACTACATCACCACAAAAACTGTGGGATCGAGACTCTCTGTGTCTAATGATGGTACGCTGGAGGTACGTTACTCTCAAATCCAGGACAATGGCACCTACCTATGCATTGCAGGTAACGCAGCTGGCAATGACACCACAACCGCTCATCTTTTTGTTCATAGTCACTCCCCCAGTTGGCCCCACCAGCCAAACAAGACTTTTGCCTTCATCGCCAACCAGCCCAGCGATGAAGCCACAAATGTGACCCGGACAACAGCTCCTTTTCCGTTTGACGTGAAGACTCTTATCATCGCAACCACCATGGGATTCCTCTCTTTCCTTGGAGTGGTCCTCTTCTGCCTCGTCATATTGTTCCTCTGGAGCCGAGGGAAAGACAACGTTAAGTCCAGCATCGCGGTTGAATATGTGCCACGTAAAGAGGAACCAGAGGAGGCCAGTCCGACGGAGGCGCCTGTTCAATTCAACATGAAGATCATGTAAACCTCGAGGAGCCCTCTTAAAGGGACAAACTGCATTAATGTAACTTTCTTTTCTACTTCGGGGAATTAATCTTTAAAATGTCCGATATTTAGATTTCCGTACATTTATATTGGCGAGCCTCCACCAGTATGCCAACATGCACTGGGCAGGCGTGTAACCAAACTGAGGTAGGGGTGTGAATAAAGCACATGATTTACGGGACGACAAGGCTTGCAGGTATATTTTTTATCAATGCAAAATAAGATTAAGATCCTGTTGCTGCTTTTGTTGTCTTTTACTTTGATGGATGTACGAAGCACAATCAGCGATCAGCGTTTTAGCTCTGTTACCTGAAATGTTTAAAGCAAATGCTCTGAATTCTGCTGCCGTCACCTGCAATTGACAAATTTGATATGAGTATTCGGGGCATCTTCTAAATAAAACCGAGACAGAAAGCGGTTCCCTTTAATTGAGGGGATGAACGGGCCACGAGCCTTGATCAGTCCGTGGTATTTGGCTGTTTTAGTGGCACACTTTGCTCTCTGCAGAAAACGTGAAACATTTCAAACAGTGGCCTTCATCTCTTTTTGTCAACTGGGCTTCAACTTGACTGCTTATTGATCTGGTAGCAGTCGATTTACAAGTTAACACATCAGACATGCTGAGCGTGTCTGTATTTCATTTTTTCATTGTAAATCACGCTACGGTTTTCAACGTGAAAAGTAGATGAAATATTGCGTGTTTTTGAGCGTGTCATTGCTTCAAGGTCAGGACCGCCAGACTGAAGTTAGTTTGAGCTCCAGTGTTATATTGTCACTGCTGCAGCTAAACATGGTGGCATCTCCCTTTGGTGAAACTCCAGCACGTGCGTCGTCTATGGAATGTGTTTATTGTTAGATCTCCGGTGATCTTCATTGATATAAGTGAACTGGGCCAGAAACCTTCACCACTCAAGGTGAACCATTCTCCAGCTTATGTATTACTCAATAGACAAGGTTTACTTTGAGGATAATATGTTAGTTAATGTGTAAAATACTTAAAATAAATAACATTTTGTACTATGTGGTACTGATTTTATGCTAATCTGTTCCAACGATGGATCGTTCATGTCCCTGCAAGTAGCTTATCGACGGAGGAGACGGACGAAGAATTAAATACTCATCTCACTGCACTCCTTCAATGTTGGGTCATAAAATCAAAGTGCATTCATTAATGCATTCATTCGTCAATATTCCCCTGTTTTCACACCTGGCCCTGTTTTCACCTGTCAGTACCATGTTGTGCATCAGCTGTATGCTTTGTGCTGATACTGCTTTGGGCCTTTTGCACTATGAATATGAAGTAGAGTCGGATGCTTCACTTTACAAACCCACGTTCATTTTCCCAAAGCTATGTCCAGCTAATGAGGGCTAATATTTTTACTATATGCTTGTGTACATTACCAGTTCTGATCCCTGACACAAATCACCAATGTTGTTTACGTCGCAAGGCATTCTGGGTGTGACGTGAAACGGCTGCAGCACCAGCTCACTGCTATTGATTAGCATGGCAGTGATCTGTTAGCAGCGATCAGCCTTTACAGTCTGAAGCACAGCGTCAGGAAGAAGCCATCGATCCGATATTCCGATGACGTTTTTAACGTTTTGTCATGGTAATTTGAAGACATACAACATTTCTGCACTTCTTTTACCAGAACAGAAACCATCTTTGATTTACGCTTCCTCGTCTTGCAAGGCATTCTGGGATTTTAATTCTACCCTTCCATTGTGAATCTGGATTAAAACAAATCTTCATTTGCAGGGCTTGACAACCGCGGCCCCTCCATCCCCTAAAGAAATGGGACGCACTCCTACAGGGGAGTAAAATGGAGGTTCACGCACACGCACGCACGCACATGCACAGCTTTATATATTCAGTGATGTCGATAATCCAGCCGAATAACTAGCTAGCTAGCTAACTAACTAGTTGCCGCGGGCTTGTCCGTGAACTCCTTCCTGACGCCGTTTCTTTCAGCTACCCAAGCGTTTACGGCGCCGGTGCAGCAGGTGTCTCGTCACAGCGCTAACACAGCGCCACTTAGTCCTCCTCGCAGCAGCTAGGTTCTCTTGTTTTAGCTACACATTGTTGGTATGAAACCTCCACAATAATCTGACGGTTCTTTGTGCCTCAGAGGAAATTTAAATAGCTGCCATGGCTTCCCTTTGTTGTGTGACCCGATTCTGTCACATGCGTTTCACCAGAACCTGATGACAGTGATGCTACAAACGGTGGGAAAAGCTTTGCCTTAATTTCTTTAAAGATGTCAGGCGCTGAATTTATTTCTGATCAGCATTTTGGGAAGACCAGAGTTTGTTGAAAACCCAGTTGAACCACACCCAGCCCCAGACCAGCATTTTGGGACCGCAGGGTTCTGGTTGGGGGGGGATAATCATCTCTGTAAGGTAGGAGGGGCCTGGCTGTTGAGGGCTTTAAAAGTGAGTCGAAGGATTTTATATTCAATTTGTTCCCTAACAGGAAGCAGAGACACCAGAAGAGGGGAAATGGGTTCTCTGTCTGGTTCCTGTCAGAACCTGAGCTGCGGCGTTCTGGATCAGAACCCTGCTGTGAACCCTGTTACGCCCAGCCAGCGTCTTCACACAAAGGTACCGAGAATACTCGGGTGCATAAATATAGTTCTGGCAAAAGGAATGAAATGTCGTTACTGGGTTTTTCCAGCAGCGCTCGTCTCTGGTCTTCGTCTTAGTTGGACCCACCTGTGGGTTCAACATGGCCGCCTTCACTGAGAAAAGTGGCACAAGTCGCTGACTCCAGAACAGCAGCGATGATGTAACATAAAGCATCGGCTGGTTGGATAGAACTTACACATTAAGATGTGATTTTAAAAAAGATCTCAAATGCGCTTTTTTATTTTTAATTCATGTCAATAGTGAGGCTATGCTGCACACAATTACACCTGTCCTATAAGGGAGACGATAGAATACTGCAATGCATTCTGGGCGAGACGTAGTCCCGTCACCCCTCAGAAGACACCCATTCTTCAGAATGCTGGGAGAAAGACCAAGTAAATAACAACCATGTCCACCGTGTCCACTGGGGAGGTCTTTAAGGGGTGTGAGGACTCCAGGGACTTCTGTCTCCGTCTCCGTCTCTCATACCTGGACCATCATGTCCATCGTGTCCACTGCAGTTCACCCTCCACTGCTGCCATGCAAGTCGCTGCCAGACCCACTGGGGGCGATTTGGGGTTCAGTGTCTTGCCCAAGGACACTTTGACATGTGGACAGTCAGAGCTGGGATTCGAACCAGCGACTTACTGTTCCCTGGACGACCCACTAGCAGCTGAGTCGGGATCCTGTCATCAGCTGCTTGGAGGGAATAAAAAACTGCTGAAGTTCTTTTTGTCATTGAATCAAATAATTGTGGGCGTGTCAGTTCCAACCACTGTCAACATGTGGATGTCTTTTCTGCCCCCCGCTGGGCTGCTTCGACATTACAAGCCTCTTCTCTCTTTTCAAAATAGAATTGGGTTATTCAAAGCGATTAGGCGAGACGTTCCAGCCGGGAGCGAAGACGTCGTCTCCCACAACGGGACGCCGAAGCAGAGACGGAGCGTCTCCGTTTGTTTCCGTTTCAGCTGTAGAACACGTTCTCACTTCCTGTTTTCATTCTCAGTTCATTTCATTTAGGGCGTGCTGATGATGAATATATTTATTAGATAGAATGTTAGAGTACAAGTACAGTCACACAGTAGCATGTATTACAGTACAAGTACAGTCACACAGTAGCATGTATTACAGTACAAGTACAGTCACACAGTAGCATGTATTACAGTACAAGTACAGTCACACAGCAGCACGTATTACAGTACAAGTACAGTCACACAGTAGCATGTATTACAGTACAAGTACAGTCACACAGTAGCATGTATTACAGTACAAGTACAGTCACACAGCAGCACGTATTACAGTACAAGTACAGTCACACAGCAGCACGTATTACAGTACAAGTACAGTCACACAGTAGCATGTATTACAGTACAAGTACAGTCACACAGCAGCACGTATTACAGTACAAGTACAGTCACACAGTAGCATGTATTACAGTACAAGTACAGTCACACAGTAGCATGTATTACAGTACAAGTAGTCACACAGTAGCATGTATTACAGTACAAGTACAGTCACACAGTAGCATGTATTACAGTACAAATAAAGTCAAACAGTAGCATGTATTACAGTACAAGTACAGTCACACAGTAGCATGTATTACAGTACAAGTAGTCACACAGTAGCATGTATTACAGTACAAGTACAGTCACACAGTAGCATGTATTACAGTACAAATAAAGTCAAACAGTAGCATGTATTACAGTACAAGTACAGTCACACAGTAGCATGTATTACAGTACAAGTACAGTCAAACAGTAGCATGTATTACAGTACAAGTACAATCACACAGCAGCATGTATTACAGTACAAGTACAGTCACACAGTAGCATGTATTACAGTACAAGTACAGTCACACAGTAGCATGTATTACAGTACAAGTACAGTCAAACAGTAGCATGTATTACAGTACAAGTACAGTCACACAGTAGCATGTATTACAGTACAAGTACAGTCAAACATCCTGTCTAAGAGGAGCATTTCTTGCGGTCTTGTTTCCGTTGAAAGTCCTTCGTACATAAATCATCAACATTTAACAATAAAAATAAAACTAATATTAAATTACTCCACAGAAGCAAAATAACAATGAATTTAAATTGAATTGATTGGGTTCTGTTGGCTGTCGGCTCACTCGGAGCAGGAACATGGAATCTTGCTTTTCCCACTCGTGAAACTGTAAAATCCTTTTTTCAGGACAGAAGACGTTACAATCTGCTCACAGACACACGATGATTGATCATTGTAGCCCCTCCCACTGTCAGCCATCGATGCCGTTTAGAACCTCCACCCTCGGGCTCATCGTCTGACCTTTCCAGCTCTGAGCCGGGTCGCTTCCAGAAACAACAGCCGTGATTCATGAAGGCCGGTGACGGCTGACAAAGGCGTCTTTAACCCTCGCAGCATCTGCCCCCGTCGCTAAGCTAAATGCTAACTCGTGACCCTGAACTATGGGTCAGGGTCAGGACATTTTGCCATTTTCAAGCTGGAATCCATGAGATCATTTGTTCTACACGAATCACCATCCTGCCATGTTTATTTCTGGCTTGTGAGATCAAGTCTCTTCAGTCATGTCCTTGTCTTCTTGCTGTCGCCATGGCTACTTCTGTTTCATTTCCCAGTCATTAACAGCGGTCGGCTTATCGATGACAGATGATCGGCCTGGCCTCAGAGTCCAGCTCCTCCCTGAACCCTCTGAGCTCTGGTTCTGATGGAGGCTCATTCTATTTCAACACAATGCCTTACAATATAATTACAAGTGTTGTATGAAGTCACAGCTGCTTCTGCACCTGTTACCTGAGCACTTTGCCAGTTGCTGCCTTTCGCCACCTGTCCACCAATCACATTCACGGTTTCCCCCGTGCCTTAATTCCTGCACACCTGGCACTCCCAATTACATTTCACATTCTAATTCCAGATGTGTCCAGGATGTACTATTGTATCTAATAAATATATTCATCATCATCACCTGAAAGACAAAACACCCTGAGAAAAATAGAGCAACGTGTCTGCTGTCCAGTGCAGAATGCAGCGACCTGGACATCAGGAAGACCAACAACCGCTCCACAAGCACTCAGCAGTCCACCTGCACCTGAAAGACACAGGCCACTCCTTTGAGGACAGTAATGTCCAGGTGTTAGCCAGGAGAGAGCAGTTAAAGAAGACATTTTAGTCAAACTGGGGAAACCGTCCCTGAACAGAGGATGAAGACGCCATCTATCAGCAACACACAATGCATTATTGACCTCTGTCCTCAAAATCCACAACAAAACAGCTCACCTGAGGGGGGGGCAACAACCCTTCACCTTATGGATGCTAATGACTCCAGGGATTCGTTAGGCAGGATTCATGCCTGCCAGGTAGCATTAGCATTCATGAAGGGAATGCTAATACTCCTGGGAAGTGTGATTGCCTTGGTGGTTTCGATCCCTTCTTTGTTTCTTTGTTTTCTGCTCCAACAGGAGTACAAGTATCTAAACTCTCTACGTCTCTCAGAACTGAAGAAGCCTCTTGGATGAAGGTGAAACGTCTTCGGTCAAACTCGAACAAGTCCCGTTGAATCTTCTTTTTTGCTCTTCATCATTTACCATGACCTGGATGACTGAGAACCTACACAGACACTCAGGTGACGCAAGGACCAATTACAGGTGTGAGTAATATGCACCTGCCAACAGATCCTGTCATCACGGGCTCACCTGTATTCACCTTTACCGAGGTCACTGAAAAAACCCATTCCGAAGGGTTTTCAAACTCCTTCTTGATTCTGCACCCGGGAATCACTCATAATGTTAGAAACATCTACTCCTGCATTGCTGATGGTTCTAAGGTCCGGCTGCTCCAGAACCCTAGAACCACAACACATATTTAGTTTATCAAATTGTTGCTGTCATAGTGCACACATCTAAATTGTGCACGTTACGACTCTTTCGGGAGACGTTTGTTATTTTATATTCAGAAAAGGATGAGCTGACAGCTTCCTTCCACGGAGCTCGGGATTGATCCAGTAGAGCCGTTGGTGCCGTTGGTGCCGTTGGTGATAAATCACCTGTTTCAGTAGCGACTCCGTGCACGAGTGTTCCATGTGCTGGCGATCATCCAAAGATGTATCCTCATTTATTAAACAGAGGTCTGGCCTATCTTCTCCAACATGCTGAACGTGAACCAAGTGATGAACGAAACATCACAGAAAGCTGGTTTCTGAGCAGCCGGATGAGAAACATGGATTACATCTCATCTCATCAGATCTCATGGGACAGAAGAAGTACAGGTGCATGCCTTATATGCAAACAGGTGCTTGTAATGTTTTATAGTATTAGGTGACAACCACAAAACCTGTAATACCGTCACAAGTTCCCCATCATGTTATTATTATTATTACTGAGAATGGAGCAAAGAGAGGACTTGTTCTGGGGTGAACCCAGGATGGATCATGCTGAGCTGCTCAGAACCGAATGTCCAGTACAGGTAAGGAGAGGCCCGGCTTCATGAGCGCTGCGCCCACAGGTAGAATCCCTGAAACTCACCTTCAGACTCAAACCTGCTGCTGCATCAAATGAGCACCAATTCAGGTCCAGCTGCTAATCGATTTAGGGATGACGTCATGTCCCATACGTCACGTGTTTGTTTACATGTGCGTGAGATGCGTCAGTGGTCAACAATATTTTTTTAAAACTCGGAGCAAACTTGATGTATTTCGAGACGAGCTATGTCACGTGACTCAGGTAGGTTGGCAGGTAGCCTGCAGCCGTGGAGCCCCCGCCGCGGTGGGGGGGGAGCTCACGTCACTCACAGGCTCCGCTCCAACCAGAGAGCTGTAAATCGATCCGCTGCGTTAATAACGGACTTTATGTTAGACTGACACGCGCCCGAGCGCGCAGCACAGCGGAAACGCGCACCAGCAAAATAACTTTCCGAAAGTTACCCCAGCGCCGAGCAACATGTCCGGCTGTCCCAGCCAGGGGGGCCCGCGGAGGGGGAGACCGGGACCGCCGCGGGATCTGGAGCTTTCGGAAACCTTCGCGCCCGAGGCGTGGAAGCCTGAACGAGACAAAATGCCCGAGGACGGGAACACCCCTATCGAGATGCCCCACGTCCACATCCACCCATACCTGTCTCACCCTCGGATGTCCGTGCGGATGTCGGTGTACAGCACCGGGCTGCGTCCGGTCCTCACGCGCGCCTACGTCCAAGGACGCGTGTACAACTTTCTGGAAAGGCCGTCTGGCTGGAAGTGCTTCGTGTATCACTTCACAGTGTGAGTGTTTTCATTTGTGTCATCACGCACGCAGATCCACTTTATGCGGGTACAACCGCAGCGCACGCAGCGCACGCAGCGGCACAGGGATTCCCTTTGATCCTTTAGCGTCGTCCTGTGTTTTGCTCTACTCCAGGGGTCACCGACCTTTCTGAAGCCCAGGGCTACTTCCTGGCAACCACTTTGATACACACTTCTGAAATAAAACATTTGCTCAATGTACCATTAATCATGAATGATATTCATCTATAAATACACTGATCATGTCTAATGATTACTCACACTAATTATTAACACCGTTTCAACAAGGTAGGGGACAGAAGTCTTTTCTTGAGAGGCTGCTCTGCTCGTATTATATAAAGTAAAAACGAGGATAAACGAGGTTCACACAGAAACATCCAAGATGTCCTTCAAATCCTTTTCAGTTTGAGTACATGAATTCCTGGAACGGGTTTGAACAAATACTTTTACTTGAGTACTGAATGTGTGTACTCAGTTGACAGCGGAAGCAGACTGCCGTCCTCGTTTGTCTCTTCCGAATCGTCCACTCGTCCCTCGTCCTGTCTGGAGACGCTCGGAGATGAAGCACGGCACAAAACGCGTCCATCTTCCCCGAGCGGTGTGCGTGTGTGTGTGTGTGTGTTGTGGGCTCTGGGTTCTTGGTGTGTGTGTGTGTGTGTGTGTGTGTGTGTGTGTGTGTTCTTGATAAGGTGTCCTCGGTCCAACGTTGAGTGGACAGCAGCTCTCCTGTTACACATAGTTTCCGTGACGTCCTTCATTCATTCGTTCTCGCAGACGGCTTGTTGCTGCAGGTGAGACTCTCGCAGACGGCTTGTTGCTGCAGGTGAGACTCTTGCAGACGGCTTGTTGCTGCAGGTGAGACTCTTGCAGACGGCTTGTTGCTGCAGGTGAGACTCTCGCAGACGGCTTGTTGTTGCTGCAGGTGAGACTCTTGCAGACGGCTTGTTGTTGCTGCAGGTGAGACTCTTGCAGACGGCTTGTTGTTGCTGCAGGTGAGACTCTTGCAGACGGCTTGTTGCTGCAGGTGAGACTCTCGCAGACGGCTTGTTGCTGCAGGTGAGACTCTTGCAGACGGCTTGTTGCTGCAGGTGAGACTCTTGCAGACGGCTTGTTGTTGCTGCAGGTGAGACTCTTGCAGACGGCTTGTTGCTGCTGCAGGTGAGACTCTTGCAAACGGCTTGTTGCTGCAGGTGAGACTCTTGCAGACGGCTTGTTGCTGCTGCAGGTGAGACTCTTGCAGACGGCTTGTTGCTGCAGGTGAGACTCTTGCAGACGGCTTGTTGCTGCAGGTGAGACTCTTGCAGACGGCTTGTTGCTGCAGGTGAGACTCTCGCAGACGGCTTGTTGCTGCAGGTGAGACTCTTGCAGACGGCTTGTTGCTGCAGGTGAGACTCTTGCAGACGGCTTGTTGTTGCTGCAGGTGAGACTCTTGCAGACGGCTTGTTGCTGCTGCAGGTGAGACTCTTGCAAACGGCTTGTTGCTGCAGGTGAGACTCTTGCAGACGGCTTGTTGTTGCTGCAGGTGAGACTCTTGCAGACGGCTTGTTGCTGCTGCAGGTGAGACTCTTGCAAACGGCTTGTTGCTGCAGGTGAGACTCTTGCAGACGGCTTGTTGCTGCTGCAGGTGAGACTCTTGCAGACGGCTTGTTGTTGCTGCAGGTGAGACTCTTGCAGACGGCTTGTTGCTGCAGGTGAGACTCTTGCAGACGGCTTGTTGTTGCTGCAGGTGAGACTCTTGCAGACGGCTTGTTGCTGCAGGTGAGACTCTCGCGACCTTGAGAGGAATCAGGAGAATGTTACGGAGTGATATGGCGTTTGTTGCGACTGTGTGCACACTGTGTGTGTTTGTTATGTGCACAGCTTATCGCACACTTTGCTTTTTAGAGGGTTGGTCTCCTTTCCTCCCCGTCCTTGAATATTTGCTGTCTCCAGAATAGACTTGTCCTGACGCGCTTTGTCTTTCTGTCCCGCAGCTTTCTCATCGTTCTGGCGTGTCTGATCCTCAGCGTTCTCACCACCATCAGGCAGTATGAGGCCCTGGCTCACATGACGCTCTTCTGGGTGGTGAGAATTCGATTTACATTTTGCAGCAGTAGCAAAGAACCAATCAGTGCTTTGGTTCAAACTAAATAATGACAAATGGAGCTGCTGAGTGAGAACCGATCATCCCTAATGATTCGCTGAGACAACCTTCACTCAGCAAGAACAGCTGTTGGATCTGCATCGCTAATTCTCCAACGTCTGATAAAGCGTGTGATTGAGAACACGCCACCTGTACTTCCTCTCACCTGTCTGCTTGTTGCCCTCCTTTCTGGGGCAGGAGATCGTCCTGGTGGTGTTCTTCGGGGTGGAATATTTCGTCCGGCTCTGGTCGGCAGGCTGCCGGAGTAAATATGTCGGCTTCTGGGGGCGACTTCGCTTTGCCAGGAAGCCAATATCTATCATAGGTGGGAGCACAACCCTCACACACACACACACACACACCTCCACCATGCAGGGCTCCATCCCAAAATGAAATGCCTCAGACTAATTTAGCATGAAATTAAAATGCTACGTTTCTTTCTAGAGTGTTATTTTTATTTTTCTGGCACGCCGCTTTGCAGCAATGAATTGAAGCATCAATATTACTGCCAGATGACTTCTGGAATAATCCCCCGTTTAATGTAAAGACCCTCGTCTTACACTCAGAGGTATCTGGTCTGTGTACTGAACGTGCAATGGCCATCTTTCTCTACCGGCCCAGATCTGATTGTCGTCGTGTCGTCAGTAATCGTGCTGTCAGTGGGATCCAAAGGCCAAGTCTTCGCCGCCTCTGCTGTAAGGTGAGAGTGACCTCACAGAGCGCGCACCTTTGGCTCTGGGTCGTTTTTCAGCTCGTTCAAGAAGAAAGACACACAATTAATGAACAATAAATGCACAACAGAATCGAAGTGTTTCTTTATCAATCTCGTGTAAGTGCAGTATTTAGTGTATATATACACATTGCATACAGTATCTGCAGGCATTAGCGTTAGCGTTCACTGTTTTCCAGAGGCATTCGTTTCCTGCAGATCCTGCGGATGCTCCACGTGGACCGACAGGGAGGAACCTGGCGTCTCCTGGGCTCGGTTGTCTTCATCCATCGGCAGGTACACAATCAGAGCTTCGGAAAGCATCAGGGCTTCATCATTAGCAGTGAGCTGGAGCAGCCTGTGGCATTAGAAGACTGGGTCAGAGCAGCTCCAGGACAGCGGGGCTCCAGCGGGGCCCCAGCGGGGCCCCAGCGGGGCTCCAGCAGGACGCTGTAGTTCAGGCCAGCGGGGCTCCAACGGGGCTCCAGCAGGACGCTGTAGTTCAGGCCAGCGGGGCTCCAGCGGGGCTCCAGCAGGGCCCCAGCGGGGCTCCAGCAGGACGCTGTAGTTCAGGCCAGCGGGGCTCCAGCGGGGCTCCAGCGGGGCCCCAGCGGGGCTCCAGCGGGTCTCCAGCAGGACGCTGTAGTTCAGGCCAGCGAGGACGCTGTAGTTCAGGCCAGCGGGGCTCCAGCGGGGCTCCAGCGGGGCCCCAGCGGGGCTCCATCGGGGCTCCAGCGGGGCTCCAGCAGGGCCCCAGCAGGACGCTGTAGTTCAGGCCAGCGGGGCTCCAGCGGGGCCCCAGCGGGGCTCCATCGGGGCTCCAGCGGGGCCCCAGCGGGGCTCCATCGGGGCTCCAGCGGGGCCCCAGCGGGGCTCCATCGGGGCTCCAGCGGGGCTCCAGCAGGGCCCCAGCAGGACGCTGTAGTTCAGGCCAGCGGGGCTCCAGCGGGGCCCCAGCGGGGCTCCAGCGGGGCCCCAGCGGGGCTCCATCGGGGCTCCATCGGGGCTCCAGCGGGGCTCCAGCAGGGCCCCAGCAGGACGCTGTAGTTCAGGCCAGCAGGGCTCCAGCGGGGCCCCAGCGGGGCTCCAGCAGGGCGTTACTGTAGTGGTAGATGGTTTGAATTTCAATTCAAATCGTCATCCGGTACATCCCCTCTGATGCTGTGGCAGGATTCTGTGAAGCGAGTCCTTGATCCATCTCAAGAGTTAAATCACAGTTAAATCTCAGTGTGTGCGTGTGTGTGTGTGTGTGTGTGTGTGTGTGTGCGCATTCACTTCAGAGCGCTCTCACAAAACACAAGCACAATTATAGGTAATTAGTCTGAGACCCCAGACCAATTAGACCGCCTGCCAGTTGTGACCAAGCAGCACACCAGGAGACCTCTGATGGCCTGAACATGATTTGGTCCAGTACCGATCGTCCAGCGGTCACGATTCAGAGTTCTGTAGCAAACGAACAGGAATGCTGCATGCAGTCTTCAGTTTCAGCTTCAGTCCCGTTTTAATGTCATCATCTCGATGCTTTCTCAACAGGTTAAAAGATCACTGATCTGATTAATAGAATGTAACGATGACAATTAGCATTTTAATCAGAGTTCATTTATACAAAATAAGGGGTTTGTTCTGAAGTCGAGGGTTTGAGTAAATGGAATGAGTTTTCATTCACCGCTGAACATGCCAGCGTGATCAACAGTCAGCAGAACAACGTGGTTCTGTCACCGACCAAGGCAGGAAAAAACCCAAACGCACGACGGTAGAGTGGGAATCCAAAACCCAAGCTTTGTTCTTCGTTACCGGGTCGACAGTCCAAACCAGCAGACAGATCCGAAGGGGCAGGCAAAGGAAAGGTCCAAAAGACAGGCAGGGGTCACAAACCAGGAAATCCAAACAGACGGGCAGACAGAGTCCGGGAAGCAGGCCGGGTGGAAACGCGGGAGGTCAGTCTGAAGTGCTGGAAAGTAGGGAACATCACTGACAATCTGGCAGGGGTGTGGTGTCTGAGTAGAGTATATGTAGAGTCTGGGCTGACGACTGATGTGATGCAGGTGATGGCAGGAGCACAGGTGACGGAAATGACACAGGCCCGCCTTAAGGTGTGGCAGGTTCACAGGCAGGAGGGTGTCAATGCATAATCAATGCATTCACCGATATATCCTATCATTCCTCTTGTTCATTGAAAGTGAAATATGTCCTGCATTTGTGGTTTATTTCAGGAGCTGATCACGACCTTGTACATCGGCTTTCTGAGCCTCATCTTCTCCTCCTACTTTGTGTACCTGGCAGAGAAAGACTCCATCGACGACTCCGGTGGCAGCATGTTTGAAAACTATGCTGACGCTCTGTGGTGGGGTGTGGTAGGTCTGGGTGTCTGACTGTGGTGGGTGTGGTAGGTCTGGGTGTCTGACTGTGGTGGGTGTGGTAGGTCTGGGTGTCTGACTGTGGTGGGCGTGGTGGGTCTGGGTGTCTGTGGTCGGCGTGGTGGGCGTGGTGGGCGTGGTAGGTCTGGGTGTCTGACTGTGGTGGGCGTGGTGGGTCTGGGTGTCTGTGGTCGGCGTGGTGGGCGTGGTAGGTCTGGGTGTCTGACTGTGGTGGGCGTGGTAGGTCTGGGTGTCTGACTGTGGTGGGCGTGGTAGGTTGGGTGTCTGACTGTGGTGGGTGTGGGTGTCTGACTGTGGTGGGCGTGGTGGGTCTGGGTGTCTGTGGTCGGCGTGGTGGGCGTGGTGGGCGTGGTAGGTCTGGGTGTCTGATTGTGGTGGGCGTGGTGGGTGTGGTGGGTCTGGGTGTCTGACTGTGGTGGGCGTGGTAGGTCTGGGTGTCTGACTGTGGTGGGTGTGGTAGGTCTGGGTGTCTGATTGTGGTGGGCGTGGTGGGTGTGGTGGGTCTGGGTGTCTGACTGTGGTGGGCGTGGTAGGTCTGGGTGTCTGACTGTGGTGGGTGTGGTAGGTCTGGGTGTCTGACTGTGGTGGGCGTGGTAGGTCTGGGTGTCTGACTGTGGTGGGCGTGGTGGGTCTGGGTGTCTGTGGTCGGCGTGGTGGGCGTGGTAGGTCTGGGTGTCTGACTGTGGTGGGCGTGGTAGGTCTGGGTGTCTGACTGTGGTGGGCGTGGTAGGTCTGGGTGTCTGACTGTGGTGGGTGTGGTAGGTCTGGGTGTCTGACTGTGGTGGGCGTGGTGGGTCTGGGTGTCTGTGGTCGGCGTGGTGGGCGTGGTAGGTCTGGGTGTCTGATTGTGGTGGGCGTGGTGGGTGTGGTGGGTCTGGGTGTCTGACTGGTGGGCGTGGTGGGCGTGGTAGGTCTGGGTGTCTGATTGTGGTCGGCGTGGTGGGCGTGGTAGGTCTGGGTGTCTGACTGTGGTGGGCGTGGTGGGTCTGGGTGTCTGTGGTCGGCGTGGTGGGCGTGGTGGGTGTGGTAGGTCTGGGTGTCTGACTGTGGTGGGCGTGGTAGGTCTGGGTGTCTGACTGTGGTGGGTGTGGTAGGTCTGGGTGTCTGTGGTCGGCGTGGTGGGCGTGGTGGGCGTGGTAGGTCTGGGTGTCTGACTGTGGTGGGCGTGGTGGGTCTGGGTGTCTGTGGTCGGCGTGGTGGGCGTGGTGGGCGTGGTAGGTCTGGGTGTCTGATTGTGGTGGGCGTGGTGGGCGTGGTAGGTCTGGGTGTCTGACTGTGGTGGGCGTGGTGGGTCTGGGTGTCTGTGGTCGGCGTGGTGGGCGTGGTGGGCGTGGTAGGTCTGGGTGTCTGACTGTGGTGGGCGTGGTGGGTCTGGGTGTCTGTGGTCGGCGTGGTGGGCGTGGTAGGTCTGGGTGTCTGACTGTGGTGGGCGTGGTGGGTCTGGGTGTCTGTGGTCGGCGTGGTGGGTGTGGTAGGTCTGGGTGTCTGACTGTGGTGGGTGTGGTAGGTCTGGGTGTCTGACTGTGGTGGGCGTGGTGGGTCTGGGTGTCTGACTGTGGTGGGCGTGGTAGGTCTGGGTGTCTGACTGTGGTGGGCGTGGTAGGTCTGGGTGTCTGTGGTCGGCGTGGTGGGCGTGGTAGGTCTGGGTGTCTGTGGTCGGCGTGGTGGGCGTGGTAGGTCTGGGTGTCTGTGGTCGGCGTGGTGGGCGTGGTAGGTCTGGGTGTCTGACTGTGGTGGGCGTGGTAGGTCTGGGTGTCTGACTGTGGTGGGCGTGGTAGGTCTGGGTGTCTGACTGTGGTGGGCGTGGTAGGTCTGGGTGTCTGACTGTGGTGGGCGTGGTAGGTCTGGGTGTCTGACTGTGGTGGGCGGGGTCCCTTACCCCCCAGGTAAGGGAAGTTCTGTCAGCTTTGCCACAGTACTCGATGGGTTTTCACCCCTTTTGGATTCATAGTGTCGGAATAATCCCTCTGTCGCATGTTGGGGGGGCGGGAGGGGCGTGTCACGGAAAGGTCAATTGATCTGCCAGAAGGAAGCTCCTTGTCTCAGTGTTTTTGTTCCACAGGTAACAGTGACCACGATTGGATATGGAGACATAGTGCCAGTCACCTGGATCGGAAAGACGATCGCTTCCTGTTTCTCAGTCTTTGCCATTTCCTTCTTTGCTCTGCCTGCAGTAAGAGACACGCCGAATCAGCACATCTTCACGAATCATTCACATCACATGCGGACAGCACCAATCGAAAATCAATCCTTGATTGAATGGCAGCATCAATTCCCACACAGCCAAATGTGTAATCAGTTTGATCTGTGTTGAAAACGGGTTCGTTAAGGCTTCGTCACACACTCGACATGTGGCAGCTTCTCGTACCTTCGTGGCGTTGCAGCTTCTCGTGCCTTCGTGGCGTTGCAGCTTCTTGTACCTTCGTGGCGTCGCAGCTGCTCGTACCTTCGTGGCGTCGCAGCTTCTTGTACCTTCGTGGCGTCGCAGCTGCTCGTACCTTCGTGGCGTCGCAGCTTCTTGTACCTTCGTGGCGTTGCAGCTGCTCGTACCTTCGTGGCGTTGCAGCTTCTCGTACCTTCGTGGCGTTGCAGCTTCTCGTACCTTCGTGGCGTCGCAGCTTCTTGTACCTTCGTGGCGTTGCAGCTTCTCGTACCTTCGTGGCGTTGCAGCTTCTTGTACCTTCGTGGCGTGGCAGCTTCTCGTGCCTTCGTGGCGTTGCAGCTTCTCGTACCTTCGTGGCGTTGCAGCTTCTCGTGCCTTCGTGGCGTCGCAGCTTCTTGTACCTTCGTGGCGTAGCAGCTTCTCGTACCTTCGTGGCGTTGCAGCTTCTTGTACCTTCGTGGCGTTGCAGCTTCTCGTACCTTCGTGGCGTCGCAGCTTTTCGTACCTTCGTGGCGTGGCAGCTTCTCGTACCTTCGTGGCGTGGCAGCTTCTCGTACCTTCGTGGCGTTGCAGCTTCTCGTACCTTCGTGGCGTGGCAGCTTCTCGTGCCTTCGTGGCGTGGCAGCTTCTCGTACCTTCGTGGCGTCGCAGCTTCTCGTACCTTTGTGGCGTCGCAGCTTTTCGTACCTTCGTGGCGTTGCAACTTCTCGTACCTTCGTGGCGTTGCAGCTTCTTGTACCTTCGTGGCGTGGCAGCTTCTCGTGCCTTCGTGGCGTGGCAGCTTCTCGTGCCTTCGTGGCGTCGCAGCTTCTCGTGCCTTCGTGGCGTTGCAGCTTCTCGTGCCTTCGTGGCGTTGCAGCTTCTCGTGCCTTCGTGGCGTTGCAGCTTCTTGTACCTTCGTGGCGTTGCAGCTTCTTGTACCTTCGTGGCGTTGCAGCTTCTTGTACCTTCGTGGCGTTGCAGCTTCTTGTACCTTCGTGGCGTTGCAGCTTCTCGTACCTTCGTGGCGTTGCAGCTTCTTGTACCTTCGTGGCGTTGCAGCTTCTTGTACCTTCGTGGCGTTGCAGCTTCTTGTACCTTCGTGGCGTTGCAGCTTCTCGTGCCTTCGTGGCGTGGCAGCTTCTCGTACCTTCGTGGCGTCGCAGCTTCTTGTACCTTCGTGGCGTCGCAGCTGCTCGTACCTTCGTGGCGTCGCAGCTTCTTGTACCTTCGTGGCGTTGCAGCTGCTCGTACCTTCGTGGCGTTGCAGCTTCTCGTACCTTCGTGGCGTTGCAGCTTCTCGTGCCTTCGTGGCGTCGCAGCTTCTTGTACCTTCGTGGCGTTGCAGCTTCTCGTACCTTCGTGGCGTTGCAGCTTCTTGTACCTTCGTGGCGTGGCAGCTTCTCGTGCCTTCGTGGCGTTGCAGCTTCTCGTACCTTCGTGGCGTTGCAGCTTCTTGTACCTTCGTGGCGTGGCAGCTTCTCGTGCCTTCGTGGCGTTGCAGCTTCTCGTACCTTCGTGGCGTCGCAGCTTCTCGTGCCTTCGTGGCGTCGCAGCTTCTTGTACCTTCGTGGCGTTGCAGCTTCTCGTACCTTCGTGGCGTTGCAGCTTCTTGTACCTTCGTGGCGTTGCAGCTTCTCGTGCCTTCGTGGCGTCGCAGCTTCTTGTACCTTCGTGGCGTAGCAGCTTCTCGTACCTTCGTGGCGTTGCAGCTTCTCGTACCTTCGTGGCGTTGCAGCTTCTCGTGCCTTCGTGGCGTGGCAGCTTCTCGTACCTTCGTGGCGTTGCAGCTTCTCGTACCTTCGTGGCGTGGCAGCTTCTCGTGCCTTCGTGGCGTGGCAGCTTCTCGTACCTTCGTGGCGTCGCAGCTTTTCGTACCTTCGTGGCGTGGCAGCTTCTCGTACCTTCGTGGCGTGGCAGCTTCTCGTACCTTCGTGGCGTTGCAGCTTCTCGTACCTTCGTGGCGTTGCAGCTTCTTGTACCTTCGTGGCGTTGCAGCTTCTTGTACCTTCGTGGCGTTGCAGCTTCTTGTACCTTCGTGGCGTTGCAGCTTCTCGTACCTTCGTGGCGTTGCAGCTTCTCGTACCTTCGTGGCGTGGCAGCTTCTCGTGCCTTCGTGGCGTTGCAGCTTCTTGTACCTTCGTGGCGTTGCAGCTTCTCGTGCCTTCGTGGCGTGGCAGCTTCTCGTGCCTTCGTGGCGTCGCAGCTTCTTGTACCTTCGTGGCGTCGCAGCTGCTCGTACCTTCGTGGCGTCGCAGCTTCTTGTACCTTCGTGGCGTTGCAGCTGCTCGTACCTTCGTGGCGTTGCAGCTTCTCGTACCTTCGTGGCGTTGCAGCTTCTCGTGCCTTCGTGGCGTCGCAGCTTCTTGTGCCTTCGTGGCGTTGCAGCTTCTCGTACCTTCGTGGCGTTGCAGCTTCTCGTACCTTCGTGGCGTGGCAGCTTCTCGTGCCTTCGTGGCGTTGCAGCTTCTCGTACCTTCGTGGCGTTGCAGCTTCTCGTGCCTTCGTGGCGTCGCAGCTTCTTGTACCTTCGTGGCGTTGCAGCTTCTCGTACCTTCGTGGCGTTGCAGCTTCTTGTACCTTCGTGGCGTTGCAGCTTCTCGTGCCTTCGTGGCGTTGCAGCTTCTCGTACCTTCGTGGCGTTGCAGCTTCTCGTGCCTTCGTGGCGTGGCAGCTTCTCGTACCTTCGTGGCGTTGCAGCTTCTCGTACCTTCGTGGCGTGGCAGCTTCTCGTGCCTTCGTGGCGTGGCAGCTTCTCGTACCTTCGTGGCGTCGCAGCTTTTCGTACCTTCGTGGCGTGGCAGCTTCTCGTACCTTCGTGGCGTGGCAGCTTCTCGTACGTTCGTGGCGTCGCAGCTTCTCGTACCTTCGTGGCGTTGCAGCTTCTCGTACCTTCGTGGCGTGGCAGCTTCTCGTGCCTTCGTGGCGTGGCAGCTTCTCGTACCTTCGTGGCGTCGCAGCTTCTCGTACCTTCGTGGCGTCGCAGCTTCTCGTGCCTTCGTGGCGTCGCAGCTTCTCGTGCCTTCGTGGCGTTGCAGCTTCTCGTGCCTTCGTGGCGTTGCAGCTTCTCGTGCCTTCGTGGCGTTGCAGCTTCTTGTACCTTTGTGGCGTTGCAGCTTCTTGTACCTTCGTGGCGTTGCAGCTTCTTGTACCTTCGTGGCGTTGCAGCTTCTTGTACCTTCGTGGCGTTGCAGCTTCTTGTACCTTCGTGGCGTTGCAGCTTCTTGTACCTTCGTGGCGTTGCAGCTTCTTGTACCTTCGTGGCGTTGCAGCTTCTTGTACCTTCGTGGCGTTGCAGCTTCTTGTACCTTCGTGGCGTTGCAGCTTCTTGTACCTTCGTGGCGTTGCAGCTTCTCGTACCTTCGTGGCGTGGCAGCTTCTCGTGCCTTCGTGGCGTTGCCCCTGGGGCAC
Source organism: Brachionichthys hirsutus (assembly GCF_040956055.1). NCBI lineage: Eukaryota > Metazoa > Chordata > Actinopteri > Lophiiformes > Brachionichthyidae > Brachionichthys > Brachionichthys hirsutus. Next base: position 197,172 of record NC_090897.1, read on the forward strand.
TGCGAGGGCCTCCCCAGCCCGCTGCCCTGCTGCAGGGTGCAGCACATCTTCATCCCTTCCTCTGCTGATGAGGTTCTGTTTGAGCAGTAACCGTTGTTCCCGTCTCACAGGGGATCCTCGGCTCCGGCTTCGCCCTGAAGGTGCAGCAGAAGCAGAGACAGAAACACTTCAACAGACAGATCCCTGCCGCCGCCTGTCTCATTCAGGTGTTCAGAACCAGAACCGCTATACCGGACCAGCCTTGCTTTAACTTGCACTGAATTGACTCCTGTCCATTTCCACCGTCCTCCAGACATCGTGGAGATGTTTTGCGGTGGAGAACCTGGATTCGGCCACATACAAGTTGTTTTTGAGGAAGCGGTCCAACACCCCCACCTCGTCTCTTCCCAGCCCCAAGCCCAAAAAATCGGTCGGTAATCCTTTTATAGATTCACAATAGCTGCTTCCTCTATGTCGTTTCCGGTTTATGTCCACAAAGCAGCCTGAAGCAGCACCTGAAGCAGCACCTGAAGCAGCACCTGAAGCAGCATCTGAAGCAGCATCTGAAGCAGCACCTGAAGCAGCATCTGAAGCAGCATCTGAAGCAGCAGCTGAAGCAGCATCTGAAGCAGCATCTGAAGCAGAAGCCTGAAGCAGCACCTGAAGCAGCACCTGAAGCAGCATCTGAAGCAGCACCTGAAGCAGCACCTGAAGCAGCACCTGAAGCAGCACCTGAAGCAGCATCTGAAGCAGCAGCTGAAGCAGCACCTGAAGTAGCAGCTGAAGCAGCACCTGAAGCAGCATCTGAAGCAGCATCTGAAGCAGAAGCCTGAAGCAGCACCTGAAGCAGCACCTGAAGCAGCATCTGAAGCAGCATCTGAAGCAGAAGCCTGAAGCAGCACCTGAAGCAGCACCTGAAGCAGCACCTGAAGCAGCATCTGAAGCAGCAGCTGAAGCAGCACCTGAAGCAGCATCTGAAGCAGCAGCTGAAGCAGCACCTGAAGTAGCAGCTGAAGCAGCACCTGAAGCAGCATCTGAAGCAGAAGCCTGAAGCAGCACCTGAAGCAGCACCTGAAGCAGCACCTGAAGCAGCACCTGAAGCAGCATCTGAAGCAGCAGCTGAAGCAGCACCTGAAGCAGCATCTGAAGCAGAAGCCTGAAGCAGCAGCTGAAGCAGCACCTGAAGCAGCACCTGAAGCAGCATCTGAAGCAGCACCTGAAGCAGCATCTGAAGCAGAAGCCTGAAGCAGCAGCTGAAGCAGCACCTGAAGCAGCACCTGAAGCAGCATCTGAAGCAGCACCTGAAGCAGCATCTGAAGCAGAAGCCTGAAGCAGCACCTGAAGCAGCATCTGAAGCAGCATCTGAAGCAGCACCTGAAGCAGCATCTGAAGCAGCATCTGAAGCAGCAGCTGAAGCAGCACCTGAAGCAGCACCTGAAGCAGCATCTGAAGCAGCATCTGAAGCAGCACCTGAAGCAGCATCTGAAGCAGCATCTGAAGCAGCAGCTGAAGCAGCACCTGAAGCAGCATCTGAAGCAGAAGCCTGAAGCAGCATCTGAAGCAGCACCTGAAGCAGCATCTGAAGCAGCAGCTGAAGCAGCACCTGAAGCAGCACCTGAAGCAGCATCTGAAGCAGAAGCCTGAAGCAGCACCTGAAGCAGCATCTGAAGCAGCACCTGAAGCAGCACCTGAAGCAGCATCTGAAGCAGCAGCTCCAGGGGGGTTCGGTCCTGAGTTATGGTCCTGCATGTGCTGAGCCTGCCTTCCTTTTGCAGGTGAAGATGAGGAGGAAGTTGAAGAGCAGTGAGAAGGACGCCATTCCCAGCGTCACCTACGACTCCGTGTTGGACAGCGGGAGGGAGCTGAGTTCTGATGTGTACAGCACTGTAGGCACAGGTGGGAACAGGTACTGTAGGCACAGGTAGGCACAGATAGGCACAGGTAGGCACAGGTACTGTAGGCACAGGCAGGCACAGGTACTGTAGGCACAGGCAGGCACAGGTACTGTAGGCACAGATAGGCACAGGTAGGCACAGGTAGGCACAGATAGGCACAGGTAGGCACAGGTACTGTAGGCACAGGCAGGCACAGGTACTGTAGGCACAGGCAGGCACAGGTACTGTAGGCACAGGTAGGCACAGGCAGGCACAGGTACTGTAGACACAGGTGGGAACAGGTACTGTAGGCACAGGCAGGCACAGATAGGCACAGGTAGGCACAGGTACTGTAGGCACAGGCAGGCACAGGTACTGTAGGCACAGATAGGCACAGGTAGGCACAGGTAGGCACAGATAGGCACAGGTAGGCACAGGTACTGTAGGCACAGGCAGGCACAGGTACTGTAGGCACAGGCAGGCACAGGTACTGTAGGCACAGGTAGGCACAGGCAGGCACAGGTACTGTAGACACAGGTGGGAACAGGTACTGTAGGCACAGGCAGGCACAGATAGGCACAGGTAGGCACAGGTACTGTAGGCACAGGCAGGCACAGGTACTGTAGGCACAGGCAGGCACAGGTACTGTAGGCACAGATAGGCACAGGTAGGCACAGGTAGGCACAGATAGGCACAGGTAGGCACAGGTACTGTAGGCACAGGTAGGCACAGGCAGGCACAGGTACTGTAGACACAGGTGGGAACAGGTACTGTAGGCACAGGCAGGCACAGATAGGCACAGGTAGGCACAGGTACTGTAGGCACAGGCAGGCACAGGTACTGTAGGCACAGGCAGGCACAGGTACTGTAGGCACAGGCAGGCACAGGTACTGTAGGCACAGATAGGCACAGGTAGGCACAGGTACTGTAGGCACAGGCAGGCACAGGTACTGTAGGCACAGGCAGGCACAGGTACTGTAGGCACAGGTAGGCACAGGTACTGTAGACACAGGTGGGAACAGGTACTGTAGGCACAGGCAGGCACAGATAGGCACAGGTAGGCACAGGTACTGTAGGCACAGATAGGCACAGGTAGGCACAGGTACTGTAGGCACAGGTGGGAACAGGTACTGTACGGACGCTCTGCATTAACCCTTCAAAGCCTGAGCCATCAAGTAATCACCAGGTCTTAATGGAACCTTGTGGCAAACTTGTGAGAGAGAGAATATACATGTGTATACGTATACTCTTATTTATATATCTTTTGCTAAATCCTGAATGTTTTTTCATGGAAAATGCAGCTGCATGTATCTGGATAGTATCCTTCAGCTTTTTTGTTGGGATAGAAGGTCGAGGCAGAGCTCAGCAACAAGTAATCAGTCATGGAACAAAGCGGCGAGAGGGTCGTTGGTCAGGTGACCTGATCAAAGCCTTGTATCAACAGGGACAAACCTTTTACCTTTCACATTAGCATAAGTTAGCGTCATTAGCTTTCTTTACTTGATATTTGTGCTTCTCGTCCTGCTTGCTGTAGATCTGCAGCAGTCCTTCACGTCTCTGTCTTCCCTCCAGTTCAGCGCTCCGTCTGCAGGTAACGCTGTTTTCGGCCTCTAGGTTGAATCACTTGATGCAGGTGTAGCGTTTTTATACACCTGTCTCAACCGTTGTTGAGAAATACCAGCTTCACATCATTTGTATTATAATGATATCGTAATGCGTACCAGTTGTATTAAATCCTCCTGCAGCAGGCGCACCTCTCGTGTGTGTAGAAATACATATTCACATACATTAAGATGTTTTTTAAGAACCGACTGGCTGAATTCAAAGCGACCCTCCTGGTGAAGAGGCGTGCTTTACACAGCGCGTCACCTTCACGTTCTCCTGGTGTTACTCGGACAAACGATGCTGTCCACCGTCCCACAATGACAGCTGTTCTACTCTCAAGCGGGACACGAGGTCATGCTGTTTCAAGGTGAAGAGGTCTTCCACAAAGCAGTTGGAGTTTAGAGAAGCTTCTTGAGCAAATCCGCCGACCTGCTGTACTTCTATAGTCTCTGACAGGCGAAGTCTTTCCTGAATGATCTCACTGAAGGGCCTTCTGGCGGGCGAGGCATCGGGCACAAGGTGGACACGCTGTCCTCCAACCTAACGTGTTGGAAGCAGGAAAGGATCTGAGAGGCGTTGACCAGATCGACCTGGTCTCAGAAGCACAACTGGTGACCTGGGACGGGGCTCGTCGGGCCCGTTGAACTGCTACCGGGGCACAAATGGCTGGTTCTGTGTGAAGTCTTTCAGAACACACAGCGTTTCCTGAAGTGTCCGAGGAACCATCACTACCATGCAGCTTGTAGGTTCCAGAGGTCAGCTGGGCCGGGTCCCCGCCTGGGTCGCTGCCAAAAGTGGACCTGCACAATATTAGGCAGGTGCTCATAGTGTGGCTGACTGCTAGCACGTGTGGCTCTGGCGTTTAGCTGGGTAAGCTAATACAGCATGTCGGCTAAGTGGTTTCTGACTTCATGCGTTGTGGGTCCAGAGTAATTCGGTGAACACAAGAACCTATCCCGATGTGAGCCCTGTGTCCTGCGTGCGCCGATAGATCGATGACTTCCTGTGGTTTCTGTGTGCAAACTTAGCGGTGAGAAACTCCGGCCTCTTGGAAGTCCAGTCTCCGACGCCATTCCAGGGGAACCGCAGCTTTGCAGAGGACCTGGATCTGGAGTCCGAGCGACACAGTCACCTGTTTCCTGCCACTTCAGTGTCACAGTGAGTTCACCGGCGTCACACTGATTCTGTGTTCGTGTGAAACCTGGATGTGTTTGGGATGATCCATGAACTGCTGATTCTCCAGTAGCCAAAAGTCCTGGCGCTCCGGTCGCGCTCACGGCGAGAGGCTGAGGCCGAGGCGAAGGGCTTCAGCGTAATGAACGTGAAGCAATGCAGCAACAGCTTTGGCTTTATTTCCAAATGCCGGAGCAGTGACACGGAGTGGGAATACCGGAGCAGTGACACGGAGTGGGAATACCGGAGCAGTGACACGGAGTGAGAATACCGGAGCAGTGACACGGAGTGGGAATACCGGAGCAGTGACACGGAGTGGGAATACCGGAGCAGTGACACGGAGTGGGAATACCGGAGCAGTGACACGGAGTGGGAATACCGGAGCAGTGACACGGAGTGGGAATACCGGAGCAGTGACACGGAGTGGGAATACCGGAGCAGTGACACGGAGTGGGAATACCGGAGCAGTGACACGGAGTGGGAATACCGGAGCAGTGACACGGAGTGGGAATACCGGAGCAGTGACACGGAGTGGGAATACCGGAGCAGTGACACGGAGTGGGAATACCGGAGCAGTGACACGGAGTGGGAATACCGGAGCAGTGACACGGAGTGAGAATACCGGAGCAGTGACACGGAGTGGGAATACCGGAGCAGTGACACGGAGTGGGAATACCGGAGCAGTGACACGGAGTGGGAATACCGGAGCAGTGACACGGAGTGGGAATACCGGAGCAGTGACACGGAGTGAGAATACCGGAGCAGTGACACGGAGTGAGAATACCGGAGCAGTGACACGGAGTGGGAATACCGGAGCAGTGACACGGAGTGGGAATACCGGAGCAGTGACACGGAGTGGGAATACTGGAGCAAATGTCAGAACCCCGGCTCGGTGGCGCAGTGGTTAGCACTGTTGCCTCACAGCGAGATGGTCGCAGGTTTGTCTCCGACTTGTTCTCCCCGTGTCTGCGTGGGTTCTCTCCGGGTTCTCCGGCTTCCTCCCACCACCAAAGACATGCAGCCTAGGCTGATTGGTGACACTAAATTGCCCGTAGGTGTGTGTGTGTGTGTGTGTGTGTGTGGCTGATTGTCTGTCTCTGTGTTGCCCTGCGATGAACTGGCGGCTTGTCCAGGGTGTACCCCGCCTCTCGCCCATTGACTGCTGGGATTGGCTCCAGCTTGGCCCGCGACCCGATAGCGGATTAAGCGGTTGGGACAATGGATGTTAGAACCCATTGTGGCCCGCGAGTCCAAACGCCCCCCCCCCAAGCTGTGGAAGGGGCTGTAGCAACCTTCCACAGCTTGTCCTGACGTTCTACGAAGAATGCGCTGAGTGGATATTAAAATGATGGAACCTCTTCCACAGCCTGACTGAGTCGCACCGAAAAGCCATCCGGGTCATCCAGAGGATGAGATATTGTGTGGCCAAGAGAAATTTCCAGGTACGTCTGACATGATGATAAGCTTCTGTGTCTTCTTCTTTATTTGATGAAATGTTTTTATGAATGAGCAGCGCTTACTAGCTGACCTTTGTGTGCCTGGAGATGATGACCTCTGCCTAGGCGTTGGTTGGTATGTTTGGTTGTCCGGTAGCAAAATAACTTTAAAAGTTACTCACGGATCTGGAGGAAATGTTCAGGAAATGTTGGGATTGTTTCCAGGAACAGATTATTACATTTTGATTGTGGATCACTTTGAATTTTTCGTTAACATTGGTCATCCAGGTGGAGGTAAATCACAAAGCGCACCTTCATCCAAGAGTCTTCTTCAGTTCTGAACTGACTTGAACAAGACCAGCTGATTGCAATCAATGGAGCTTCAAAATGGGGGTCTCTAACTTATTACCGAATTTCATCTAGATCGGTTGTGGTTTGCGAATACTTCCGAGGCATTTTAAACTCCATTTTTTTGTTCGAGAACCGAGTCGTTGGAGAACCACGGTTCAACTGTAGTCGAAACAGCAAGTATAAACGGGACAAAATAAAATACAATTTCAGCAGCAGAGATTGGGGAGTGAAAAACTACAATAAAACATTTTCAATATTTACAGAAATGTGTGATTTAACGCTGTCCAGGTGTGATTTAACGCTGTCCAGGTGTGATTTAAAGCTGTCCATGTGTGATTTAACGCTGTCCAGGTGTGATTTAAAGCTGTCCATGTGTGATTTAAAGCTGTCCAGGTGTGATTTAACGCTGTCCAGGTGTGATTTAACGCTGTCCAGGTGTGATTTAAAGCTGTCCATGTGTGATTTAACGCTGTCCAGGTGTGATTTAATGCTGTCCAGGTGTGATTTAATGCTGTCCAGGTGTGATTTGTCTAGGTGTGATTTAACGCTGTCCATGTGTGATTTAAAGCTGTCCAGGTGTGATTTAAAGCTGTCCAGGTGTGATTTAACGCTGTCCAGGTGTGATTTAATGCTGTCCAGGTGTGATTTAACGCTGTCCAGGTGTGATTTAATGCTGTCCAGGTGTGATTTAACGCTGTCCAGGTGTGATTTAATGCTGTCCAGGTGTGATTTAATGCTGTCCAGGTGTGATTTAACGCTGTCCAGGTGTGATTTAACGCTGTCCAGGTGTGATTTAACGCTGTCCAGGTGTGATTTAATGCTGTCCAGGTGTGATTTAATGCTGTCCAGGTGTGATTTGAAGCTGTCCAGGTGTGATTTAATGCTGTCCAGGTGTGATTTGAAGCTGTCCAGGTGTGATTTAATGCTGTCCAGGTGTGATTTAATGCTGTCCAGGTGTGATTTGAAGCTGTCCAGGTGTGATTTAATGCTGTCCAGGTGTGATTTAATGCTGTCCAGGCGTGATTTAAAGCTGTCCAGGTGTGATTTAACGCTGTCCAGGTGGGTGCCATGATATCCAGCCCCTCCCTAATCATTTCCATTGTGTCTGCGCAGCAAGCCCGTAAGCCGTATGACGTGCGGGACGTGATCGAGCAATACTCCCAGGGTCACCTCAACCTCATGCTGCGAATCAAGGAGCTGCAGAGACGGTAGGCGTCTTCACACACTGTAATCAAAGTGGGGGGGCAGGGGGGGCGTGTTCACAGAGCTTCCTGTTGTGCCCCCAGACTGGACCAGTCGTTAGGGAAGATGACTTTGTTCCAGACGAGCTCAGGTAATAAATCAGCTGAAGTAGAGAACGCTCTGGAACCGTGGAACCTCCTCAGTCCTAATCCTCTGTTGTGTTGTCTTCTCCTGAAGACCGAGGAACCAACTCTGTGGGGTCCAGGCTCAGCCGGATGGAGGACAAGGTGGGATTTGATCAACTTCCTACAACGCTGGAGTCATATTGCCTCAGGTTCTGTCAGGTTCTGTTAGGTTCCGTCAGGTTCCGTTGGTTTCCTTCAGGTCCTGTCAGGTTCCGTCAGGTTCTGTCAGCTTCTGTTAGGTTCCGTCAGGTTCCGTTGGGTTCCTTCAGGTTCCGTCAGGTTCTTTTGGGTTCCTTCAGGTTCTGTTAGGTTCCGTCAGGTTCTGTCATGTCCTGTCAGGTTCTGTCAGCTTCTGTTAGGTTCCGTCAGGTTCCGTTGGGTTCTGCCAGGTTCCTTCATGTCCTGTCAGGTTCCGTTGGTTTCCTTCAGGTCCTGTCAGGTTCCGTCAGGTTCTGGTAGGTTCCGTCAGGTTCCTTCAGGTTCCGTCAGGTTCCTTCAGGTTCTGTCAGGTTCCGTCAGGTTCTGTTGGGTTCCTTTAGGTTCTGTTAGGTTCCGTCAGGTTCTGTCATGTCCTGTCAGGTTCTGTCAGCTTCTGTTAGGTTCCGTCAGGTTCCGTTGGGTTCCGCCAGGTTCCTTCATGTCCTGTCAGGTTCCGTTGGTTTCCTTCAGGTCCTGTCAGGTTCCGTCAGGTTCTGTTAGGTTCCGTCAGGTTCCTTCATGTCCTGTCAGGTTCCATTGGTTTCCTTCAGGTCCTGTCAGCTTCTGTTAGGTTCCGTCAGGTTCTGTCAGGTTCTGTTAGGTTCCGTCAGGTTCCTTCATGTCCTGTCAGGTTCCGTTGGTTTCCTTCAGGTCCTGTCAGGTTCTGTTAGGTTCCGTCAAGTTCTGGTAGGTTCCTTCAGGTTCTGTTAGGTTCCGTCAGGTTCCGTCAGGTTCCGTTGGGTTCCTTTAGGTTCTGTCAGGTTCTGTTGGGTTCCTTCAGGTTCTGTCATGTCTTGTCAGGTTCTGTCAGCTTCTGTTAGGTTCCGTCAGGTCCCGTTGGGTTCCTTCAGGTTCTGTCAGGTTCCGTCAGGTCCTGTCAGGTTCTGTCAGGTTCTGTTAGGTTCCTTTATGTCCTGTCAGGTTCCGTCAGGTTCTGTTAGGTTCCGTTGGGTTCCTTCAGGTTCTGTTAGGTTCCGTCAGGTTCCTTCATGTCCTGTCAGGTTCTGTCAGCTTCTGTTAGGTTCCTTCAGGTTCTGTCAGGTTCCTTCGTGTCCTGTCAGGTTCCGTCAGGTTCTGGTAGGTTCCTTCAGGTTCTGTCAGGTTCTGGTAGGTTCCGTCAGGTTCCTTCATGTCCTGTCAGGTTCCGTCAGCTTCTGTTAGGTTCCGTCAGGTTCCGTTGGGTTCCTTCAGGTTCTGGTAGGTTCCGTCAGGTTCTGTCAGGTTCTGTTAGGTTCCTCCATGTCCTGTCAGGTTCCGTCAGGTTCTGGTAGGTTCCTCCAGGTTCGTTCATGTCCTGTCAGGTTCCGTCAGGTTCTGTCAGCTTCTGTTAGGTTCCGTTGGGTTCTGTCAGGTTCTGTTAGGTTCCGTCAGGTTCCTTCAGGTTCTGTTAGGTTCCGTCAGGTTCTGTCAGGTTCCGTCAGGTTCTGGTAGGTTCCTTCAGGTCCTGTCAGGTCATGTTGGGTTCCTTCAGGTCCTGTCAGGTTCCGCCAGGTTCTGTTAGGTTCCTCCATGTCCTGTCAGGTTCCGTCGGGTTCTGGTAGGTTCCTTCAGGTTCCTTCATGTCCTGTCAGGTTCTGTTAGGTTCCGTTGGGTTCCTTCAGGTTCTGTTAGGTTCCGTCAGGTTCTGTCATGTTCCGTCAGGTTCTGTTAGGTTCCGTCAGGTTCCTTCATGTCCTGTCAGGTTCCGTCAGGTTCTGGTAGGTTCCTTCAGGTCCTGTCAGGTTCTGTCAGCTTCTGTTAGGTTCCGTTGGGTTCCTTCAGGTTCTGTTAGGTTCCGTCAGGTTCTGTCATGTTCCGTCAGGTTCTGTCAGGTTCTGTTAGGTTCCGTCAGGTTCCTTCATGTCCTGTCAGGTTCCGTCAGGTTCTGGTAGGTTCCTTCAGGTCCTGTCAGGTTCTGTTAGGTTCCTCCATGTCCTGTCAGGTTCCGTCGGGTTCTGGTAGGTTCCTTCAGGTTCCTTCATGTCCTGTCAGGTTCCGTCAGGTTCTGTCAGCTTCTGTTAGGTTCCGTTGGGTTCCTTCAGGTTCTGTTAGGTTCCGTCAGGTTCTGTCATGTTCCGTCAGGTTCTGTCAGGTTCTGTTAGGTTCCGTTGGGTTCCTTCAGGTTCTGTTAGGTTCCGTCAGGTTCCTTCATGTCCTGTCAGGTTCCGTCAGGTTCTGGTAGGTTCCTTCAGGTCCTGTCAGGTCCTGTTGGGTTCCTTCAGCTACACCGTAGTTTGGGCTGCAGTGGGTTCCACACAAAAGAATTCAATGCAGGACAGAACTTTGAGCTCTGTTCATTTTAATGACGGGTGTTATGAAGTTGACGGTTCTGAATCCACTGATCAATGTTTGGTGTCAATCTCAGATGTCACACATGGACCAGACTTTGAGCCGCATGGCAGAATCCCTGGCCATTCTGCTGGACTCCAAGGACAGACGCGGAGACAAGCCGAAGCCGCCGACTGGACGGACGTTTACTGTCCTCCCCAGCCAGGACAGCCTGCCGAGCTACGAGCAGCTATCAGCATCGTCCACGGCCTCGTCCTCCAGCACCGGCCCCGCCTGTCCCAACCCTCCCTTCAGCACCGCCGGCGGCCTCCATCCGTCCGACTGACCTCTGCCTGTCTGTCTCTAGCATTATTACTGTAACCACAGAATAACGAAATGGCTTCACTCTGCTTGTGCCAAATTAAATGCAAATAACATTTCTGTATGTCCAAACTTCGGCAGATGAAAGGGACACAGATCACAGAGGGGCGTCGTTTCAAACACGTCATTTTAAAGGCGTCGTTTTACAGGCGTCGTTTTACAGGCGTCGTTTTACAGGCGTCGTTTTAAAGGCGTCATTTTAAAGGCGTCGTTTTAAAGGCGTCGTTTAAAGGCGTCGTTTTAAAGGCGTCGTTTTACAGGCGTCGTTTAAAGGCGTCATTTTAAAGGCGTCGTTTAAAGGCGTCGTTTAAAGGCGTCATTTTAAAGGCGTCATTTTAAAGGCGTCGTTTAAAGGCGTCGTTTAAAGGCGTCATTTTAAAGGCGTCATTTTAAAGGCGTCGTTTAAAGGCGTCGTTTAAAGGCGTCGTTTTAAAGGCGTCGTTTAAAGGCGTCGTTTTAAAGGCGTCGTTTTACAGGCGTCATTTTAAAGGCGTCGTTTCAAACATGTCGTTTCAAACACGTCATTTTAAAGGCGTCGTTTCAAACACGTCGTTTTAAAGGCGTCGTTTTAAAGACGTCGTTTCAAACACGTCGTTTTAAAGGCGTCGTTTTAAAGACGTCGTTTCAAACACGTCGTTTCAAACACGTCGTTTCAAACACGTCGTTTTAAAGGCGTCGTTTTACAGGCGTCGTTTTAAAGGCGTCGTTTAAAGGCGTCATTTTAAAGGCGTCGTTTTAAAGGCGTCGTTTAAAGGCGTCATTTTAAAGGCGTCGTTTCAAACACGTCGTTTCAAACACGTCATTTTAAAGGCGTCGTTTTACAGGCGTCGTTTTACAGGCGTCGTTTTAAAGGCGTCATTTTAAAGGCGTCATTTTAAAGGCGTCGTTTTACAGGCGTCGTTTTAAAGGCGTCGTTTTAAAGGCGTCGTTTAAAGGCGTCGTTTAAAGGCGTCGTTTAAAGGCGTCATTTTAAAGGCGTCGTTTAAAGGCGTCGTTTAAAGGCGTCGTTTTAAAGGCGTCGTTTTACAGGCGTCATTTTAAAGGCGTCGTTTCAAACACGTCGTTTTACAGGCGTTGTTTTAAAGGCGTCGTTTTACAGGCGTCATTTTAAAGGCGTCGTTTTAAAGGCGTCGTTTTACAGGTGTCGTTTTACAGGCGTTGTTTAAAGGCGTCGTTTTAAAGGCGTTGTTTAAAGGCGTCGTTTTAAAGGCGTTGTTTAAAGGCGTTGTTTAAAGGCGTCGTTTTAAAGGCGTCGTTTTACAGGCGTCATTTTAAAGGCGTAGTTTCAAACACGTCGTTTCAAAGGCGTCGTTTCAAAGGCGTCGTTTAAAGGCGTCGTTTAAAGGCGTCGTTTCAAACACGTCGTTTCAAAGGCGTCGTTTCAAAGGCGTCGTTTCAAAGGCGTCGTTTTAAAGGCGTCGTTTTAAAGGCGTCGTTTAAAGGCGTCGTTTAAAGGCGTTGTTTAAAGGCGTCGTTTAAAGGCGTCGTTTTAAAGGCGCCGTTTCAAACGTCGTTTTAAAGGGTCGTTTCAAACACGTCGTTTTAAAGGCGTCGTTTCAAACACGTCGTTTTAAAGGCGCCGTTTCAAACGTCGTTTTAAAGGCGCCGTTTTAAAGGCGTCGTTTTACAGGCGTCGTTTTACAGGCGTCGTTTAAAGGCGTCGTTTAAAGGCGTCGTTTAAAGGCGTCATTTTAAAGGCGTCGTTTAAAGGCGTCGTTTAAAGGCGTCGTTTTAAAGGCGTCGTTTTACAGGCGTCATTTTAAAGGCGTCGTTTCAAACACGTCGTTTTACAGGCGTCGTTTTAAAGGCGTCGTTTTACAGGCGTCATTTTAAAGGCGTCGTTTTAAAGGCGTCGTTTTACAGGTGTCGTTTTACAGGTGTCGTTTTACAGGTGTCGTTTTACAGGCGTCGTTTTACAGGCGTCGTTTTACAGGCGTCGTTTCAAACACGTAGTTTCAAACACGTCGTTTCAAAGGCGTCGTTTTAAAGGCGTTGTTTAAAGGCGTCGTTTAAAGGCGTCGTTTTAAAGGCGTCGTTTTACAGGCGTCATTTTAAAGGCGTCGTTTCAAACACGTCGTTTTACAGGCGTCATTTTAAAGGCGTCGTTTCAAACACGTCGTTTTACAGGCGTCGTTTTAAAGGCGTCGTTTTACAGGCGTCATTTTAAAGGCGTCGTTTTAAAGGCGTCGTTTTACAGGTGTCGTTTTACAGGTGTCGTTTTACAGGTGTCGTTTTACAGGCGTCGTTTTACAGGCGTCGTTTCAAACACGTAGTTTCAAACACGTCGTTTCAAAGGCGTCGTTTTAAAGGCGTTGTTTAAAGGCGTTGTTTAAAGGCGTCGTTTACAGGCGTCGTTTAAAGGCGTCGTTTTAAAGGCGTCGTTTTACAGGCGTCATTTTAAAGGCGTAGTTTCAAACACGTCGTTTCAAAGGCGTCGTTTTAAAGGCGTTGTTTAAAGGCGTCGTTTTAAAGGCGTTGTTTAAAGGCGTTGTTTAAAGGCGTCGTTTACAGGCGTCGTTTCAAACACGTCGTTTCAAAGGCGTCGTTTCAAAGGCGTCGTTTAAAGGCGTCGTTTCAAAGGCGTTGTTTAAAGGCGTCGTTTAAAGGCGTCGTTTCAAACACGTCGTTTCAAAGGCGTCGTTTCAAAGGCGTAGTTTCAAAGGCGTCGTTTCAAAGGCGTCGTTTTAAAGGCGTCGTTTTAAAGGCGTCGTTTAAAGGCGTCGTTTAAAGGCGTCGTTTAAAGGCGTTGTTTAAAGGCGTCGTTTAAAGGCGTCGTTTTAAAGGCGCCGTTTCAAACGTCGTTTTAAAGGGTCGTTTCAAACACGTCGTTTTAAAGGCGTCGTTTTAAAGGCGTCGTTTCAAACACGTCGTTTTAAAGGCGCCGTTTCAAACGTCGTTTTAAAGGCGCCGTTTTAAAGGCGTCGTTTTACAGGCGTCGTTTTACAGGCGTCGTTTTAAAGGCGTCGTTTTAAAGGCGTCGTTTTAAAGGCGTCGTTTTACAGGTGTCGTTTTACAGGTGTCGTTTTACAGGTGTCGTTTTACAGGTGTCGTTTTACAGGCGTCGTTTTACAGGCGTCGTTTCAAACACGTCGTTTCAAACACGTCGTTTCAAAGGCGTCGTTTTACAGGTGTCGTTTTACAGGTGTCGTTTTACAGGTGTCGTTTTACAGGTGTCGTTTTACAGGCGTCGTTTTACAGGCGTCGTTTCAAACACGTAGTTTCAAACACGTCGTTTCAAAGGCGTCGTTTAAAGGCGTTGTTTAAAGGCGTCGTTTACAGGCGTCGTTTAAAGGCGTCGTTTTAAAGGCGTCATTTTACAGGCGTCATTTTAAAGGCGTAGTTTCAAACACGTCGTTTCAAAGGCGTCGTTTTAAAGGCGTTGTTTAAAGGCGTCGTTTTAAAGGCGTTGTTTAAAGGCGTTGTTTAAAGGCGTCGTTTACAGGCGTCGTTTCAAACACGTCGTTTCAAAGGCGTCGTTTCAAAGGCGTCGTTTAAAGGCGTCGTTTCAAAGGCGTTGTTTAAAGGCGTCGTTTAAAGGCGTCGTTTCAAACACGTCGTTTCAAAGGCGTCGTTTCAAAGGCGTCGTTTCAAAGGCGTCGTTTCAAAGGCGTCGTTTTAAAGGCGTCGTTTAAAGGCGTCGTTTAAAGGCGTTGTTTAAAGGCGTCGTTTAAAGGCGTCGTTTTAAAGGCGCCGTTTCAAACGTCGTTTTAAAGGGTCGTTTCAAACACGTCGTTTTAAAGGCGTCGTTTTAAAGGCGTCGTTTTAAAGGCGTCGTTTCAAACACGTCGTTTTAAAGGCGCCGTTTCAAACGTCGTTTTAAAGGCGCCGTTTTAAAGGCGTCGTTTTACAGGCGTCGTTTTACAGGCGTCGTTTTACAGGCGTCGTTTTAAAGGCGTCATTTTAAAGGCGTCGTTTAAAGGCGTCGTTTAAAGGCGTCGTTTAAAGGCGTCATTTTAAAGGCGTCGTTTAAAGGCGTCGTTTAAAGGCGTCGTTTTAAAGGCGTCGTTTTACAGGCGTCATTTTAAAGGCGTCGTTTCAAACACGTCGTTTTACAGGCGTCGTTTTAAAGGCGTCGTTTTACAGGCGTCATTTTAAAGGCGTCGTTTTAAAGGCGTCGTTTTACAGGTGTCGTTTTACAGGTGTCGTTTTACAGGTGTCGTTTTACAGGCGTCGTTTTACAGGCGTCGTTTCAAACACGTAGTTTCAAACACGTCGTTTCAAAGGCGTCGTTTTAAAGGCGTCGTTTAAAGGCGTCGTTTTAAAGGCGTTGTTTAAAGGCGTTGTTTAAAGGCGTCGTTTCAAACACGTCGTTTCAAAGGCGTCGTTTCAAAGGCGTCGTTTAAAGGCGTCGTTTTAAAGGCGTCGTTTAAAGGCGTCGTTTTAAAGGCGTCGTTTAAAGGCGTCGTTTAAAGGCGTCGTTTAAAGGCGTCGTTTTAAAGGCGCCGTTTCAAACGTCGTTTTAAAGGCGTCGTTTCAAACACGTCGTTTTAAAGGCGTCGTTTTAAAGGCGTCGTTTCAAACACGTCGTTTTAAAGGCGCCGTTTCAAACGTCGTTTTAAAGGCGCCGTTTCAAACGTCGTTTTAAAGGCGCCGTTTTACAGGCGTCGTTTTAAAGGCGCCGTTTTACAGGCGTCGTTTTAAAGGCGCCGTTTTAAAGGCGTCGTTTCAAACACGTCGTTTTAAAGGCGCCGTTTTAAAGGCGCCGTTTTAAAGGCGTCGTTTTAAAGGCGTCGTTTCAAACACGTCGTTTTAAAGGCGTAGTTTTAAAGGCGTTGTCTTAAAGGCGTCGTTTCAAACACGTCGTTTTAAAGGCGTTGTTTCAAACACGTCGTTTCAAACACGTCGTTTCAAACACGTCGTTTCAAACACGTCGTTTTAAAGGCGTCGTTTTAAAGGCGTCGTTTCAAACACGTCGTTTTAAAGGCGCCGTTTTAAAGGCGTTGTTTTAAAGGCGTCGTTTTAAAGGCGTCGTTTCAAACACGTCGTTTTAAAGGCGTCGTTTTAAAGGCGTCGTTTTAAAGGCGTCGTTTCAAACACGTCGTTTTAAAGGCGTTGTTTTAAAGGCATCGTCTTAAAGGCGTTGTTTCAAACACGTCGTTTTAAAGGCGCCGTTTTACAGGCGTTGTTTCAAACACGTCGTTTTAAAAGCGTCGTTTTAAAGGCGTCGTTTTAAAGGCGTCGTTTTAAAGGCGTCGTTTCAAACACGTCGTTTTAAAGGCGTCGTTTCAAACACGTCGTTTCAAACACGTCGTTTTAAAGGCGCCGTTTTACAGGCGTCGTTTTAAACGTGTTTCATGAGGCAACAGGACCATCTGGTCCCATGAAGCCAAACCGACCCAACAGGCAAATCAAGGGTTGATTTTGGAGTCCGGCCGGCTGGAGGGAGAACTCCGCCTCCGCCTCCGCCTCCGCCTCCGCCTCCTCCTCCACCTCCTCACCACTCCCTGATGACGGAGGTGGTTCACCATCGGACCGCGGAGGGAAACGCCTTCGCCCTCGCAGCAGGAGGAGAGAGGAGCATTCGGTCCAGCCATGCAGGAGCGACAGGACACGCCTCTGGTGAGTACCGGCTGGACTTTCATCTCCACACGAGTTTAAACGGAGCAAAAGCTTTTGGGTTGAGGTGAAGTCAGTCGATCATATCGGTGTTATATTATATCCTATGTTGTTATTAAAAGGGTTTTATGAAGATGAAGCAGCCTTCAGTCACATGTCTGCAGTATTTCAAGTACTACAGATGTGTATGAATACTTTAAGCGTTTCTACCACAGCAAAGTCATTTAATGCTCATGTTTCAAATCGGCAGGCTCCTTTTATGAGTCGGATCATTAGCGCTGTCATCCAGAGTTGGTTTCGAGTGCCTTCAGAATAAAACCAGGATCAAGAATCAAAGATTCTCCACAATTAAATTAGTGAGGAGACATGTCGCAGCCCTACATTTTGGTTTCAGTGCTTTTAAATAAAGTTTTGCAAACTCCCAATACGGGAAAGTATAAGAGCAGCGTTCTCCTCGCGTCCTTCCTGTTTGATGATTTGCATGTCTTTTCCCTGCAGTCAAATCAAGGCAGCCATTCAATTCAATTCAGTTCAGTTTTATTGATGTCCAGATCACAACAGGAAGTCATCTCGAGAGAGAGAGAGAGAGAGAGCGTGCGTTAACCGGTGCGCCGCGGTTCTGTTAAGCACCTTGTACTGCAGTTCTGTTTAATCAGCGGTTGCCATGCAATTAGGGCTGGCTGGTACCAGCCTGTTTCCTGGCTGGTACCAGCCTGTTTCCTGAGGAGAACAGTCAATAACGAATCAGAAGCCGTCCTCTTCTAGGAGGATGTTCACTGCAACGATCATATAGAAGTCATGAACTCCAGTTGATTATTCTTTGGACCTGTTACCTGAGCGCTGGTTCTTCTTTGGACCTGTTACCTGAGCGCTGGTTCTTCTTTGGACCTGTTACCTGAGCGCTGGTTCTTCTTTGGACCTGTTACCAGAGCGCTGGTCCTTCCTCATGCTCTGACGGCCCATTTGCTGGTTCTGAGTTGTGGGACCAGGACTTTGTGTGTTTCTGTGCAGGAAGCGCTTTGCATACGAGGCGAGGATGAAAATTCTCTCGACTTTGCATCAAGCACACGTAGTTCTGAGAACCTTCTCCTCTGTGGCGGGGGGGGCGGGGGGGGCGGGGGGGGTCGAGGACAAATGGACCTGATTTACTTCTCTATCTGTTTAAAGAGGACGCTGCAGCCACAGCCACGGTGCCTGAGATGTGGAGTCACTCTGGAGTGGTCCGAAGAAGACAGGTGTGTGCGTGTGTGCGTGTGTGTGTAGGTGTGTGCGTTTGTGTGTGTGTGTGTGTGTGTGTGTGCGTGTGTGTTTTCAGGATGAAGGTGTGAGTCCAGTTTCAGGATGAAGTGGAGTCCAGTTTCAGGATGAAGGTGTGAGTCCAGTTTCAGGATGAAGGTGTGAGTCCAGTTTCAGGATGAAGGTGTGAGTCCAGTTTCAGGATGAAGTGGAGTCCAGTTTCAGAATGAAGTGGAGTCCAGTTTCAGGATGAAGTGGAGTCCAGTTTCAGGATGAAGTGGAGTCCAGTTTCAGGATGAAGGTGTGAGTCCAGTTTCAGGACGAAGTGGAGTCCAGTTTCAGGACGAAGGTGTGAGTCCAGTTTCAGGATGAAGGTGTGAGTCCAGTTTCAGAATGAAGTGGAGTCCAGTTTCAGGATGAAGGTGTGAGTCCAGTTTCAGGATGAAGGTGTGAGTCCAGTTTCAGGATGAAGTGGAGTCCAGTTTCAGGATGAAGGTGTGAGTCCAGTTTCAGGATGAAGGTGTGAGTCCAGTTTCAGGATGAAGGTGTGAGTCCAGTTTCAGGATGAAGTGGAGTCCAGTTTCAGAATGAAGTGGAGTCCAGTTTCAGGATGAAGGTGTGAGTCCAGTTTCAGGATGAAGTGGAGTCCAGTTTCAGGATGAAGTGGAGTCCAGTTTCAGGATGAAGGTGTGAGTCCAGTTTCAGGATGAAGTGGAGTCCAGTTTCAGGATGAAGGTGTGAGTCCAGTTTCAGGATGAAGTGGAGTCCAGTTTCAGGATGAAGGTGTGAGTCCAGTTTCAGGATGAAGTGGAGTCCAATTTCAGGATGAAGGTGTGAGTCCAGTTTCAGGATGAAGTGGAGTCCAGTTTCAGAATGAAGTGGAGTCCAGTTTCAGGATGAAGGTGTGAGTCCAGTTTCAGGATGAAGTGGAGTCCAGTTTCAGAATGAAGTGGAGTCCAGTTTCAGGATGAAGGTGTGAGTCCAGTTTCAGGATGAAGTGGAGTCCAGTTTCAGGATGAAGTGGAGTCCAGTTTCAGGATGAAGGTGTGAGTCCAGTTTCAGGATGAAGTGGAGTCCAGTTTCAGGATGAAGGTGTGAGTCCAGTTTCAGGACGAAGTGGAGTCCAGTTTCAGGACGAAGGTGTGAGTCCAGTTTCAGGATGAAGGTGTGAGTCCAGTTTCAGGATGAAGGTGTGAGTCCAGTTTCAGAATGAAGGTGTGAGTCCAGTTTCAGGATGAAGGTGTGAGTCCAGTTTCAGGATGAAGTGGAGTCCAGTTTCAGGATGAATTGGAGTCCAGTTTCAGGATGAAGTGGAGTCCAGTTTCAGGATGAAGGTGTGAGTCCAGTTTCAGGACGAAGTGGAGTCCAGTTTCAGGATGAAGTGGAGTCCAGTTTCAGGATGAAGTGGAGTCCAGTTTCAGGATGAAGTGGAGTCCAGTTTCAGGATGAAAGTGTGAGTCCAGTTTCAGGATGAAGTGGAGTCCAGTTTCAGGATGAAGTGGAGTCCAGTTTCAGGATGAAGGTGTGAGTCCAGTTTCAGGATGAAGGTGTGAGTCCAGTTTCAGGATGAATTGGAGTCCAGTTTCAGGACGAAGTGGAGTCCAGTTTCAGGACAAAGTGGAGTCCAGTTTCAGGATGAAGTGGAGTCCAGTTTCAGGATGAAGGTGTGAGTCCAGTTTCAGGATGAATTGGAGTCCAGTTTCAGGATGAAGTGGAGTCCAGTTTCAGGATGAAGGTGTGAGTCCAGTTTCAGGATGAAGTGGAGTCCAGTTTCAGGATGAAGTGGAGTCCAGTTTCAGGATGAAGGTGTGAGTCCAGTTTCAGGATGAAGTGGAGTCCAGTTTCAGGATGAAGGTGTGAGTCCAGTTTCAGGATGAAGTGGAGTCCAGTTTCAGGATGAAGGTGTGAGTCCAGTTTCAGGACGAAGTGGAGTCCAGTTTCAGGACGAAGGTGTGAGTCCAGTTTCAGGATGAAGGTGTGAGTCCAGTTTCAGGATGAAGGTGTGAGTCCAGTTTCAGAATGAAGGTGTGAGTCCAGTTTCAGGATGAAGGTGTGAGTCCAGTTTCAGGATGAAGGTGTGAGTCCAGTTTCAGGATGAAGTGGAGTCCAGTTTCAGGATGAATTGGAGTCCAGTTTCAGGATGAAGTGGAGTCCAGTTTCAGGATGAAGGTGTGAGTCCAGTTTCAGGACGAAGTGGAGTCCAGTTTCAGGATGAAGTGGAGTCCAGTTTCAGGATGAAGTGGAGTCCAGTTTCAGGATGAAAGTGTGAGTCCAGTTTCAGGATGAAGTGGAGTCCAGTTTCAGGATGAAGTGGAGTCCAGTTTCAGGATGAAGGTGTGAGTCCAGTTTCAGGATGAAGGTGTGAGTCCAGTTTCAGGATGAATTGGAGTCCAGTTTCAGGACGAAGTGGAGTCCAGTTTCAGGATGAAGTGGAGTCCAGTTTCAGGACAAAGTGGAGTCCAGTTTCAGGATGAAGTGGAGTCCAGTTTCAGGATGAAGTGGAGTCCAGTTTCAGGATGAAGTGGAGTCCAGTTTCAGGATGAAGGTGTGAGTCCAGTTTCAGGATGAATTGGAGTCCAGTTTCAGGATGAAG
>NC_090897.1:222167-279667 GCF_040956055.1 Brachionichthys hirsutus
CTTGCTCCTGAAAAAGTACGAGGAGAAGCAGATGCTGCTCGGAGCTGCAAGGACTCCGGGTCCACCCGGACACCATCCGCCAGAGCAAGGTGACCGCAAGCCCCGCTTCACACTCTACGAGGTGGCCAAGGTCCTGAAGGACTTCCTCCACGACTCCTGCAAAGGCTTCTACCAGAAGATCCCCACGGTGAGAGCTGCTCCGCTGGAGAAGCTTCCCGATCATTCTCTCTCGCAGATTCATCGGGAGCCGTTTCAGCTCGTAACGAAGCAGATATCAGTCCCTTCCGGACCTGATTCCCATCGCTGGTCCAGTCCTCGCTTTAGACTTTGGAAGGATCTCAGGCAGAGTCCAGTTCTTCGTTTTACACGGACTACATGTTGAAGATGTGAAGAGGCTCTACCTTAGTTCTCAATCAGAGGCGTTGTGGTGTAACGGTGGATGCCCTATCCACACACACACACACACACACACACACACACACACACACGAGCCCGGTACAGTGGCACGGCCGTAGCAGCAGAACCCTCGCTTCCATGGCTGAGATCAGTCTGTGTTGGTTCCAGGAGAAGCCAGCGAAGGGCCGACTGTTCCACAGCCAGAAGAACGTGGCCGAATTGGAGCAGCGCTGTGAACATCCTTGGAGGGATCTGTTCCTCTGGGCCGTCCTTCAGAACCGACAGCAGATGGCAAACTACTTCTGGGCGATGGTCAGTCACTCATTCAGCCTGGTTGTTGGGCTGCGTGGATCTGCTGAGGTTCCTCAGAAGGCCACGGTCGATGTGGACCAGCCTGGTGAAGATGCTGCTCAGGTCTGCCTTCTGGAAAAGCCCTTCTGGATAAAAGGGAGGGGGAGGGGGGGGGGGGGGATCCAATGACCTGCTGTGAGAAGAACAAGTCAAAGGTTTTCATCTCGTAACTCGAGTCTTGGCTTGTTATGATCTCGGGTTCCGTGACATCCGAGGCTGGGGGGTCTAGCGCGGCCTGCTGCACACAGCAACCCCCCCGAGAACCTCTCTAAAGCTCTAAAGTCCATTCCTGCGTTTCATCCTTCAGGGCCCTGAGGCGGTCGCCGCGGCGCTGGCGGGCTGTAAGATCCTGAAGGAGATGGCGAGGCTGGAATCTGAAGCGGAGTCTGCACGGAGCATGAAGGAGGCAAAGTACGAGCAGTTTGCCCTCGGTGAGTACAGCACCCCTCCAGACGGAGGACAGCATGTCCCAGGGTGTCCCTGAGGGGCTGACCAACCCTCCAGACGGAGGACAGCATGTCCCAGGGTGTCCCTGAGGGGCTGACCAACCCTCCAGACGGAGGACAGCATGTCCCAGGGTGTCCCTGAGGGGCTGACCAACCCTCCAGACGGAGGACAGCATGTCCCAGGGTGTCCCTGAGGGGATGACCAACCCTCCAGACGGAGGACAGCATGTCCCAGGGTGTCCCTGAGGGGCTGACCAACCCTCCAGACGGAGGACAGGATGTCCCAGGGTGTCCCTGAGGGGCTGACCAACCCTCCAGATGGAGGACAGGATGTCCCAGGGTGTCCCTGAGGGGCTGACCAACCCTCCAGATGGAGGACAGCATGTCCCAGGGTGTCCCTGAGGGGCTGACCATGTGGACATATTGCTCTTGTTGTGGCAGACGTCTTCGGAGAGTGCTACTCCAACAGCGAAGACAGGGCCTACGCTTTGTTAGTGCGGAGGACAGACTGCTGGAGCAAATCTACCGTCCTTAATCTGGCAACCGAGGCCGATGCCAAATCGTTCTTCGCTCACGACGGCGTGCAGGTAACGTGGAGACGCATCCGTTTGGTCCAGCGGCTGTTGAAGCGTTAGCTGCTGCTCATTATGCTAACCAGCTGCTACAGAACGCATGCAGGTGTGATGGTTGTACTGGTCGCTTTCTGTCAGCCATCTTGGTGAACTTCCTGTTTGATGCCGCGCCCGCCGTGTGGCTGAGCACTTTGACGTGGGTCTGTTCCAGTGTCTAACATTAACGTCACCAAATTCACCGCAGGCTCTCCTCACCAAGATCTGGTGGGGGGCGATGAGGACGGACACCGCCATCTCTAAGCTGGTGGTGTCTTTCTTCTGTCCTCCGCTCATCTGGACCAACCTCATACAGTTCAGGTAAGGAGCTGCTGTGCGCCAGCTGTGCGCCAGCTGTGCGCCAGCTGTGCGCCAGCTGTGCGCCAGCTGTGACTCTCTCTCGTGCTTCCAGTGATGAGGAACTGGAGAATCGGGATGGCCGGGAGCAGTTCGTGGAGTTAGACAGTATGGACACGGAAAAGGCTTTGCTGCTAACGGACGACGACGACCCTTTGTGAGTTTCCAATGAAGTACTGGTGAACCTTCATCCAATGAAGTACTGGTGAACCTTCATCCAGTGAAGTACTGGTGAACCTTCATCCAATGAAGTACTGGTGAACCTTCATCCAGTGAAGTATTGGTGAACCTTCATCCAGTGAAGTACTGGTGAACCTTCATCCAGTGAAGTACTGGTGAACCTTCATCCAGTGAAGTACTGGTGAACCTTCATCCAATGAAGTACTGGTGAACCTTCATCCAATGAAGTACTGGTGAACCTTCATCCAATGAAGTACTGGTGAACCTTCATCCAATGAAGTACTGGTGAACCTTCATCCAATGAAGTACTGGTGAACCTTCATCCAGTGAAGTACTGGTGAACCTTCATCCAATGAAGTACTGGTGAACCTTCATCCAATGAAGTACTGGTGAACCTTCATCCAGTGAAGTACTGGTGAACCTTCATCCAATGAAGTACTGGTGAACCTTCATCCAATGAAGTACTGGTGAACCTTCATCCAGTGAAGTACTGGTGAACCTTCATCCAGTGAAGTACTGGTGAACCTTCATCCAGTGAAGTACTGGTGAACCTTCATCCAACGAAGTACTGGTGAACCTTCATCCAGTGAAGTACTGGTGAACCTTCATCCAGTGAAGTACTGGTGAACCTTCATCCAATGAAGTACTGGTGAACCTTCATCCAGTGAAGTACTGGTGAACCTTCATCCAGTGAAGTACTGGTGAACCTTCATCCAATGAAGTACTGGTGAACCTTCATCCAATGAAGTACTGGTGAACCTTCATCCAGTGATGTACTGGTGAACCTTCATCCAGTGAAGTACTGGTGAACCTTCATCCAGTGAAGTACTGGTGAACCTTCATCCAATGAAGTACTGGGGAACCTTCATCCAATGAAGTACTGGTGAACCTTCATCCAGTGAAGTACTGGTGAACCTTCATCCAATGAAGTACTGGGGAACCTTCATCCAATGAAGTACTGGTGAACCTTCATCCAGTGAAGTACTGGTGAACCTTCATCCAGTGAAGTACTGGTGAACTTTCATCCAATGAAGTATTGGTGAACCTTCATCCAATGAAGTACTGGTGAACCTTCATCCAGTGAAGTACTGGTGAACCTTCATCCAGTGAAGTACTGGTGAACCTTCATCCAATGAAGTACTGGTGAACCTTCATCCAGTGAAGTACTGGTGAACCTTCATCCAATGAAGTACTGGTGAACCTTCATCCAGTGAAGTACTGGTGAACCTTCATCCAATGAAGTACTGGTGAACCTTCATCCAATGAAGTACTGGTGAACCTTCATCCAATGAAGTACTGGTGAACCTTCATCCAGTGAAGTACTGGTGAACCTTCATCCAATGAAGTACTGGGGAACCTTCATCCAATGAAGTACTGGTGAACCTTCATCCAATGAAGTACTGGTGAACCTTCATCCAATGAAGTACTGGTGAACCTTCATCCAGTGAAGTACTGGTGAACCTTCATCCAATGAAGTACTGGGGAACCATCCAATGAAGTATTGGTGAACCTTCATCCAGTGAAGTACTGGTGAACCTTCATCCAATGAAGTATTGGTGAACCTTCATCCAGTGAAGTACTGGTGAACCTTCATCCAATGAAGTACTGGTGAACCTTCATCCAGTGAAGTACTGGTGAACCTTCATCCAGTGAAGTACTGGTGAACCTTCATCCAGTGAAGTACTGGTGAACTTTCATCCAATGAAGTATTGGTGAACCTTCATCCAGTGAAGTACTGGTGAACCTTCATCCAGTGAAGTACTGGTGAACCTTCATCCAATGAAGTACTGGTGAACCTTCATCCAGTGAAGTATTGGTGAACCTTCATCCAGTGAATACGTGACAGAGAAAGCAGAAAACTTTTGGATTCAGTCGAATTCCAGCTCAAGCCTTTGATTTAATTATCTTCACGATGCGGAACATAATTAAAGTTACTTTAATGAGGCGTAAAGGTTGTGCTCGGTCCACTTTAACACATTATTCATAGCATTGTTAGTCCATTGCTATTTCTATGGGGTCTTCTGCAGGGACTCTTCTCCTGGAGGTCCAGCGGATCAGAGCTGCGCCGCCGTGTGGTGGCGTTTCTTACTGCGGCGCTGGCGGCGCTTCTGGAGTGCCCCGGTCACCGTGTTCCTCGGTAACGTCATAATGTACTTCGCCTTCCTCTTCCTCTTCACCTACGTTCTCCTGCTGGACTTCCGTCCGCCGCCGCCCTTCGGCCCCGGCGCCGCTGAGATCATGCTGTACTTCTGGGTCTTCACCTTGGTGCTGGAGGAGCTGAGACAGGTGAGGACAGCCACCGATTGTCCGGTAGTTCTGTCCAGCTCCCGCTGGACGTTGTCTTGCTTCGCCTCTCACCTCGGCTGAAGGCCCCACTGGTGAACAGCCTGACCTCTGACTCGGAGACAGGTCTTCATCTTCATCTTCATACCCTCCTCTTGGTCCAAGTCACAAGCACGGGCCAACAGGTTCACGGTCACCACCTTGTTCTCATCCAGCATCAGGACCTGGACCCTCTAAGTCCCTTCTGGCTCGCAGGACCATCTGAATAGAGTCCGGTGTGTGACCTGGAAGAGGACAAGCTTCCAGTTCTAAAAACACATCATTAAAAAGGACTGCAGATATCTATGAAAGCACCACTGACCCAAACACCGCTAAAAGTATTCATTCAGATTAGAACTGTTCAGGGATCAGCTGTAAGACACTTTAATTCATGGCCTGTTTTTCAGAGCTTCTTCACTGACGAAGAGATGAACATCCTGAAGAAGTTCAAACTCTACGTGGAGGACAACTGGAACAAATGTGACATGGTGGCCATCTCCCTCTTCGTTGTTGGTGTTTCATGCAGGTCGTTAGCACGCCACTGATGCTAGGCTCCCAGAGCAACGGGGGACATCATTCTGTCCCCATTCCTTTCACAGGATGGTGAAAGACACCTACGAGGCAGGAAGGACCGTTCTGGCCATCGACTTCATGGTCTTCACGCTGCGTCTGATCCACATCTTTGCCATTCATAAGCAGCTGGGCCCCAAGATTATCATTGTGGAGCGAATGGTGAGAGAAAAGGTCCCCGCCTTCTCCTAGTGGCAGTTGGAAGCTAACGCTAATGCAGCATGTCTGTCTGTCCTGGACAGATGAAGGACGTGTTCTTCTTCCTGTTCTTCCTGAGTGTGTGGCTCATTGCGTACGGCGTCGCCACCCAGGCGCTTCTGCACCCTAACGACCCCAGAATCGACTGGGTGTTCCGCAGGGCCTTGTATCGGCCCTACCTGCACATTTTTGGACAGATTCCCTTGGAGGAAATAGATGGTAAAAGAAAAGATAGAGCTTTGTCGATGCATCATGCATGCTGTGATGTCTAACCTGCATGTCCTTTCATCATGCTGTGATGTCTAACCTGCATGTCCTTTCATCATGCTGTGATGTCTAACCTGCATGTCCTTTCATCATGCTGCGATGTCTAACCTACATGTCCTTTCATCGATGCATCATGCATGCTGTGATGTCTAACCTGCATGTCCTTTCATCATGCTGTGATGTCTAACCTGCATGTCCTTTCATCATGCTGTGATGTCTAACCTGCATGTCCTTTCATCATGCTGCGATGTCTAACCTACATGTCCTTTCATCGATGCATCATGCATGCTGTGATGTCTAACCTGCATGTCCTTTCATCATGCTGTGATGTCTAACCTGCATGTCCTTTCATCATGCTGCGATGTCTAACCTGCATGTCCTTTCATCATGCATGCTGTGATGTCTAACCTGCATGTCCTTTCATCATGCATGCTGTGATGTCTAACCTGCATGTCCTTTCATCATGCATGATGTGATGTCTAACCTGCATGTCCTTTCATCATGTTGTGATGTCTAACCTGCATGTCCTTTCATCATGCATGATGTGATGTCTAACCTGCATGTCCTTTCATCATGCTGCGATGTCTAACCTGCATGTCCTTTCATCATGCATGCTGTGATGTCTAACCTGCATGTCCTTTCATCATGCATGCTGTGATGTCTAACCTGCATGTCCTTTCATCATGCATGATGTGATGTCTAACCTGCATGTCCTGTTTGTCACCAAACGAGAACAGCCGCTCGCATGCCTGCGATGAACTGCACCGATGACTCGCAGGAGATCATCGCGGGGTTACGGCCGCCGTGTCCCAACATCTACGCCAACTGGCTGGTCATCCTGCTGCTGGTTATCTTCCTCCTCGTCACCAACGTCCTGCTGCTCAACCTGCTGATCGCCATGTTCAGGTAAGAGGCTGCAGGTCCACAGGTCTGTCAGACAACACTGCATCAGCTGCTGCTCCTTTGAAGTGTCTCACTGGTTGGTCCTCGTCTCCTCACCAGCTACACGTTCCAGGTAGTGCAAGGCAACACAGACATCTTCTGGAAGTTCCAGAGGTACAACTTGATTGTGGAATACCACAGCCGTCCAGCACTGGCGCCGCCCTTCATCATCATCAGCCATCTCTCTCAGCTCCTCCTCAGCCTGGTCAAACAGCCAGAGTCCAAGCAAGAGCATCTCGGTATGAAGGTCGCCCTGCGGCCTGCGTTGACCGTCGCTGGACTTCACGTCCTTCCTGTCTGTCTGTCAGCAATACAGCAAACAGTGTGCTTGTTGCTCCTCCCTCCAAATGTGTGTGTGTGTGTGTGTGTGTGTGTGTGTGTCGGCAGAGAGAGAACTGCCGGTCGGCCTTGATCAGAGGCTGATAACATGGGAGACGGTGCAGAAGGAGAACTACCTGGCCAAACTGGAACGGCAGCACTGGGAGAGCAGTGAGGAGCGACTCAAGCACACCTCCTCAAAGTGACGCTCACGTTCCTCTCACGTTCCTCTCACGTTCCTCTCACGTTCCTCTCACGTTCCTCTCACGTTCCTCTCACGTTCCCCTCACGTTCCTCTCACGTTCCTCTCACGTTCCTCTCACGTTCCCCTCACGTTCCTCTCACGTTCCCCTCACGTTCCTCTCACGTTCCTCTCACGTTCCCCTCACGTTCCTCTCACGTTCCTCTCACGTTCCTCTCACGTTCCCCTCACGTTCCTCTCACGTTCCTCTCACGTTCCTCTCACGTTCCCCTCACGTTCCTCTCACGTTCCTCTCACGTTCCCCTCACGTTCCTCTCACGTTCCTCTCACGTTCCTCTCACGTTCCCCTCACGTTCCTCTCACGTTCCTCTCACGTTCCTCTCACGTTCCTCTCACGTTCCCCTCACGTTCCTCTCACGTTCCTCTCACGTTCCTCTCACGTTCCCCTCACGTTCCTCTCACGTTCCCCTCACGTTCCTCTCACGTTCCTCTCACGTTCCTCTCACGTTCCCCTCACGTTCCCCTCACGTTCCCCTCACGTTCCTCTCACGTTCCTCTCGTGCGTTTTCGCAGCACTCGATGTGCTTTTAACTGATTTTTGCCTGTGGCTAAGGGTTCAGAGCTTGCTGAGAATTGTTGGTGGGTTGAAGGACCAAGAGAAGCGGCTGGCGACCGTGGACACTCAGGTGAACCTCGATCTTTTTGGCTTCAGTCTGAGTCACTCCTGCATGCACCTGTTGTCTCTGGCTTTGTCTCAGGTGCGGTACTGCGGGGAGGTGTTGTCCTGGATGGCGGAATGCTTCGCTCAAAGCACCCTCAAGTGTGGAAAAGAAGCTCCCAAAACTCCAAGTGAGACAAAAGCAGCACACGCTGCCACACAGGTTGCATTGGTGCATTCCTCCCAAGGTAACACGGCTCGATGCTTCAGTGTGTCTAACAGGCTCTCAGCCAATCAGCACCAAGGAGGCACGCCAAAGCCGAGACAAAGGCGTCAAGCTGCAAGAGAGCGCCCCCAAAGCAGGGCGCCCAGGATGCGCAGCGGCCCACACGGTCCCGTACGACCACGAATGAATAGCTTGAGGACGTGAGACGTCCCCCATGATGTGTAGTTAGGGGGGGGGGGGGGGGGGGACGACTAAAATTGTGTTTGCAAAGTAAACCTTCCAGCCTTAGGAGTTTGACGCTGAAATCACGAGTTATAGCTTTTGCATGTCGGGACACGTTAATGCTGCAGCTGTTTGATGCATTCGGTGACGAAAGAAGGAATGGGACACGCCCACATTGCTCTCCCACTCAGACATTATGGAGACGTCGGAAAAGGCCATCAAAGGCGCATTTCCAGAGACACAGAACCTAAAACAATATTCAAATCCACAAATCACAATGTATGATTTTTAAATCTGAAATTACGTATTAGAACACCTGCCAATCAGCAAGAATTTATTAGATCGAACGTTAGAGCAGTCGCCGGCGTCCGCTGATTCACCTGAACGAGTAGCACCTGTCTGAGGTCGTTGGCTGCATAAAATGTTTCCTTCGGTGATGAACTGAAGAACAATAAACATTCAGAGACCAGTCCTTGTGAATTCATCTTTAATTTAAGTCCCGCGTTAGCAGCCAGGCCGAACCACACCTGAAAGGCGTTACGCTCCAACGTGGAGACGGCGAGCCATGATGCGTTCAAGACGAGCCTTCTAGAAACAGCCATCAACATCGAGTCCCCCGCTCCGCCCCCCTGCACTCAGCGGCGTGAAGAAGCTTCGTTTCCGTTAGACTAGCGTAAGAAGCATGTACAAAACCCAGCAGCCGAATCAGCTGATCCACGTGCAGTTCCTGTGACGGGACAGAAAAACGACTTCAACGTCGCCAGAGCGTCTTTAACATTCGGTGCTGTTGAGAAGCAGATCAGGAGAGCATCGTATGTAGTAATATTTAGAGTACACGTTAAATACATTCTCCTCATGATGTCCATCATTATTTAAAAGTCTCCACACAGTGACCCAGGCTTTAGTCCGGCCCTCTAAACCGAGGCCTCGGGCCCTCGAGGCTGCACCACCGGCCCCTCGCGGTGGAACACGCTGTCGAAACGGGACGTCACCTCGCAGCGGATAAGCAGAGTATCGTCTTTCACAAAGGCTCGCTGGCTCAGCTGATTCAGGTGCAGAAAGGTGACGTAGCCGAACCCCTTGGGGTTGCGTTGGATGGTGGGCTTCTGGAAAGCTTGTAGGTCTGGTCTAGTCTCCATCAGCTCGATGTGGTGCTGCCCCTCCGGGCCCTGGTCTAAGATGGCGAGCCGGATGGTGCCCTGGAATGGCCAAGTGAGCTGTGAATCAAATGCTCCCTGCATGGTGTGGACAAACAGGGAGATGAAGTTGGAGCAGCGTGGGGCGTTGGGGGTCTGTAGGTGCAAGCGGAGGCACAGCTTGTAGCCCGGGCGGCCTGTGTAGAAGCCAGGGCTGTGCTCAACCACCGGCAGGCCCGCTTCCTGGTTCCGCAAGTGGCCGGAGAAACCTTTGAGGGGCCAGATGAAGATACCGTGAGACTGCTGGGTCTCCAGCTCCTCCACCTTCTCCTCCAGCAGGGACACGCGACGCCGGAGCTCTGCCAGCTGGCCTGTCTGTGGGAATAACGCACGACGGTGAGGGCGAAGGTGGATGCGAGGACAGAAGCGCAGAGATCAGAGGCATCCGTTACCTGCGTCTCTTTCAAGATGATGAGCTCCCGGAGCTGGTGGTCCTGCTTCACCAACCGTCTGTCCATCTCGCCGAGCCGCTGCATCTCCTCGTTGGGCTGCGACGGAGCACAGCTGCTGCTGCAGCTCGCAGCTCCAGCGCAGGCTGCTGCTGCTGCAGCTCCTCGGTCCTCAGAGGGTCCTAGCGACCACAGGGGCTTGGGTGTGGGGCCGTTGAGACTCGCGCCACGCAGGAACTCAGCCATGTAGTGCAGGTGCATCTGAGTGAACTCCTGCATGTGCTGCGCCAGGTTGTGGCGCAGCATCTGCAGAGAACAAGGCGTTGCGTGATGTAGTCAACAAACACCAGAAGACGTGTGACGCGCGAGCTCGGACCCGGTCACCGACCCTTTCTTTACAGCCGAAGGTGCTGAAGTTACAGACCATGGGGGCTTTAGGGCACTCTGTGTCACAGTGGGATTCCACCTGGAACAAGAGCTTCACTTCAGCTTCACTCAGATCTGCGACCAGCATTCCCAGACAGGAATGACCACGCCGTACCGTCGGCGTGTCCGTCACGCACCTGGTCCCTGATCAGAGTCAGCTCACAGTACAGGCACGTCACGCTGGCGAAGGGACACTGCAGCCCATGGAGCTGCAGGCGCGGCAGAAAGCAGATCGAGACCAGACTCCACCGTCACACAACGCAGAGCGAGCGCCGAGCGTTACCTCTCTCTCTTCATACACAAAGCTCGCCAAACAATCTGGACACGACACAAGTCTCCTGGGACACTCCACAGCTTCGTGTTCCTCCAGGTGGCTCTTTCTCACCGACCGCTGGCATTGCAGGCAAGGCGCAGTCGCAAACGGACAGAGGCCCGAATGATTCTGAAAGGACAAGCAGGCTGAAACAGTGTCCTTCCGTGGCCACTAGGGGATGCTGCTCTCGGCATGTACTTCGGTTCGGATCCACAGAGACGACAAGCTGAGCAGCTGCTCGTGTTCTTCATTCACAGAACCGGACTGAACCCTGAAACCCAAACGTGACGTCCTAAAGACTCCCACAATTACTGCTCGGGTAGGACCAGGCGGTTCTGGGACGACTTCTTTAAAGATCTTTGTTCTGACCTGAATTCAACGTCAGAGGTTCCTGTCATCTCGATTCTTACCTCTAGATGTCTGAGCTCCATTTTCTCAGCACAACCAGAATTCGGACAGCGAACGGTGAGAGACAGAATCTCACGTTTGGCAAAGTTATCGGGAAACAGCTGGTCTTCTGACAGCTTCTCGTTGTCCACAGGGCACCTCTGACCTGTATCGCTATTTTGTGAGAGCAAGAACAGCAACGGGTTACCGTGAGCGTGAAACGAGGAAGGAATAGCAGCTGTTACAGAACGTGGGGGGGGGGGGCACTGCAGCATACCGAATAGACTTCTCGATGCAGTTCTTGCAGAAACGGTGGCCACAAGGTGTTTGGATGGCGTTCCTCAAAGCCATAAGACAGATGGGACACTCATATTTACTCTCTAAGGGTGGCTCAAAATCCACATCGTAGCCCTGCAGGGGCGCGGCAGCGTGAAAACTGGTGGAGCTGCTGCCGATGAAGGCGCCCGGGCTCTCTGCAGGACCTGGAAGGGACTCGCGCTCCTTCACTAGCATTGCTAACGCACAGCTGGACAGCTCTCCACCGACAGCTCCCTCGTAGCTGTCCTCCTGCAGCCCCCCCTTGCTGCCGTCTGAGAAAGCCATCTGTGGGCGGAGGGACGGGATTAGAGCTTGTAAATAAATATTCCACAAAGTGCCCTCTGCAGCGACACGGGGCGGGGCTTCCACAGCGTTCAACAAGCAGTGGGACAAAGGGGGCGGAGACTGCATCAAATCCAGTTCTGGGGCCGGGGAAAGGGGCGTGGCGTGAGATCTTAAATGCATTCCAAGGGGAATTCTTGTCATTTATAGTTAACTCAATAACAACAGTTGCTTCATCGTTTAGCATCACATCCAGGAATCAGCTAGAAACTAAAATTCAACACAGTGTGGACCTCTGCCGAATAAAGTTCTGCTGGGCCATCCTGGCCCATGGGTCAGCTCACCCGCCTAACCCTGACCTTAACCCAACCACCTAACCCTAACCTTAACCCAGCCACCTAACCCTAACCTTAACCCAGCCACCTAACCCTAACCCTAACCCCAGCTCACCCGCCTAACCCTGACCTTAACCCAACCACCTAACCCTAACCTTAACCCAGCCACCTAACCCTAACCTTAACCCAGCCACCTAACCCTAACCCTAACCCTAACCCCAGCTCACCCACCTAACCCTAACCCTAACCCTAACCTTAACCCAGCTCACCCCAACCCACCTAACCCTAACCCAACCCACCTAACCCTAACCCAGCTCACCCACCCAACCCCCAACCAATGGAGTCATTTGATACTTTATTACGTCATCCTTGTCCCAGAAACAAGCCATCTTCGCTGGCTGAGCTGTGCTAACGCTAAGGGCGTGTTTTCAGGTTGAAACAGCTCAACAATGTACCTTTGTAGTAGTTCATTAGAGAGCTAAAACTACAACCTGAGAACACCGACGAGCAATGATTAGCATGACGTCAGATGAGCTAACACTGATGATGCGGAACAAGCCCAGTCTGCGTGCTACCTCTGCTAGCAGCTAATCAGCAAGAGGCCGAAGTAAAGCCCGGGCAATGCACCTGTCCGGCACTCACCTTCGCCTGACAAACGTCTCAAACTTGCCGTTCCGATAGAATTTCCTGTTTTTTGTCGAAACGTCACCGACGTTGAAGCGGTCCGTTTCTGGCGGGCGAGGGAACGAGCGCCGCCGCCTGGCCGGAGGTCAGACGCCGCGAAGAAGAAAACATATTCAGACAGAAAAATGGCGGCGCTCAGGAAAGTCTGGTCTGAGTTCTGTCGTGTCAACAGTTCGCGAAAGCCGTCGTTACCGGGGAGGTTCGTCCTCCTCCTTTGTCTTCTCGTCGCGGAGTCCGGGGGGGCCACGACCCACTGGGTGGTCACGGAAGACGGGAAGATCCAACAGCAAGTAAGACTGCCCCGCTACGGAGCTCCGTGACCTGCTGACGGTGACAGCTATTATTGTTAGCATAGCCTAGCCTAGCATAGCATGCTACCGGGGACGTTCTGCTATGTGTTTAAAACTGCGGGCTGTAGTGCACGCGGAACGCAAGGCGTGGACGGTGAAAGTGCTTCGTGCGTGTTGAGTGACGTCATTGGCCCGCTTATCAACACGGGGCTCTGTTTGGCACGGATAAACACGTCATCGTTCACGCTGTCACGCGGACCAGCTGACCCAACCGTTGTTTTGGTTTCAGGTGCATTCACCTTTGAACCTGAAGCATCCGCATGACGTCGTGATCTTCATGCGACAGGATGCTCGCGTGGACTACCTGAAGAAGCTGGAGGTGTGTCTGAGTTAGCATACGTAGCACCAGGTTGCTATTTGTGACTGATCATTGATCGTTGAGCAGAAGCAGCTCGTGGCCCAGAAGATTCACATCGAGGAGAACGAGGACAGAGACACGGGGCTGGAGCAGAGACACTACAAAGAGGACCCCGACTGCGTGATGGCGCAGGTGCCCCTTGGAGACCTGGACCTCTATGACGGCACTTTCATCTCCTTGGAAAGCAAAGACATTCGGTTTGTTCTGCCAGCACTGTTTTAGTAATGCAGGTGCATCAACCGGTCTGTTCTGGTTCATCCCCCTGAAACAGGTGTCAAGTGTCACGTTCTTGTTCTCCTGTAGGCCTGAAGATCATGTGGATCCTCGTTCTGCTACGCCGCCAGATTTAGAAAAGCCCGATTGTGCAAAAGTCTTCGAGCTACCTTACAGTATCCATGCGTTCCAGCATCTCAGGGTGAGTGCAGCGCGGCGCATGCTAACGGGCAGTATCCATGCGTTCCAGCATCTCAGGGTGAGTGCAGCGCGGCGCATGCTAACGGGCACCTGTTCTCAGGACAGTGACAGCCCCCGACAGATTTACTTTTGATCTGAACAGCAGTTCAGTATTGAGCAGCGGTAAGAGGATTAATGAATGAGGCGAGGGGGCGGAGCCTCCACAGCTTCTCTTTTAGAAGCAGTAATGAGGAAAAGGAACTGCAGCGTTAGAAAAGTTAGTATCTCTCTGGAAACGAATGCAACTACATTTTGTAGTTTATGTCGGCTCTGCTTCGTGTGTGTCGGTAATTCCCGACTCGTGTCTTGCAGGCGGGCTGAACCACTGATGTAATAAATATGTTGTTAGCATGGTGCACCAGCGTAAACGTATTCTCCACTACACGTCTGTCTGTCTGTCAGGGCGTGCAGGAGAGGGCGAACCTAACCTCCCCGCTGTTGTCCAAGGACGACCCCGTTTTTAGCTCGCTGTCCCATGAGATGGGTCACAGCATCGATGAAGCGGGCCATCGCATCCATCGGGGCTTGCTGAGGGTGAGTTCCCCGTGAACCCGGCGCTGAATGATCAGAGGAGTTTCATGTTCCCGTGTCGATCGTTCCCAGAACGCCTCGTCCTGGGTGCTGTACAACATGGCCTCGTTCTACTGGCGCATGAAGAACGAGCCTCAGCGGGCGGTGGACTGCGTGCTGCGCGCTCTGCATTTCTCCCCGAGGTACCGTCACACTGACCCGAAGGCCGCTGCAGGTGTTCGGGGTGTTCACGCCCCCATGCCGCCTCTGTGTCGGCAGGCAGCAGAAAGACGTCGCTCTGGTCAACATGGCCAACATCCTGCACCGCGGCCATTTCTCAGCAGACGCTGCTATCCTCGCCCACGCCGCCCTGGACCTCACCTCGGACCTGTTCACCAGTCACTACACCTTAGGCAACATTTACGCTGTAAGTGAAAGGCAGCGTCCTCTGCAGGTAGGGCGCTAGCTAACCATCTGCCCCGGGAACAGATGCTGGGGGAGTACAACCACTCGGTGCTGTGCTACGAGCAGGCCCTTCAGGCCCAGCCCGGCTTCGAGCAGGCCTTGAGGAGGAAACACGCTGTGCTGTGTCAGCAGAAGCTGGAGCAGCGCCTGGAAGCCCAGCACAGGTAGGCGAGCGCTCGCGGCGTGCAGGTAGCCATCTAGATCAGCGTCGATCGCGCGGGCAGATCGCAGGCATTGAAGAATAGCTACTAGCCTATCATCCGTCCTCTTGAGCCGCTGTGACCCCCGGACTCTGGTCGAGGACCCGAGCTTGGAGACGCCGTACGGCCCGGGTGGGCGGGACGACGATTAGCGTCTGACCTGATTAGCGTCAACCTGCTGGTTAGCGCTCACGGTCCAGTTGATATATAAAATACATGTTTGGATGGTGAATCATTTTGACTTGGTGGTCACCAAGGTGAGACGCTCCCTACAACAGCAAGATGGCTTCACACAGCTAGCCCTGAGCTAGCCCTGAGCTAGCCCTGAGCTAGCACTTAGCTAGCCCTGAGCTAGCCCTGAGCTAGATGATAAGGTGAGACGCTCCCTACAACAGCAAGATGGCTTCACACAGCTAGCCCTGAGCTAGCCCTGAGCTAGCCCTGAGCTAGCACTTAGCTAGCCCTGAGCTAGATGATAAGGTGAGACGCTCTCTACAACAGCAAGATGGCTTCACACAGCTAGCCCTGAGCTAGCCCTGAGCTAGCACTTAGCTAGCCCTGAGCTAGCCCTGAGCTAGATGATAAGGTGAGACGCTCCCTACAACAGCAAGATGGCTTCACACAGCTAGCCCTGAGCTAGCCCTGAGCTAGCACTTAGCTAGCCCTGAGCTAGATGATGAGGTGAGACGCTCCCTACAACAGCAAGATGGCTTCACACAGCTAGCCCTGAGCTAGCCCTGAGCTAGCACTTAGCTAGCCCTGAGCTAGATGATAAGGTGAGACGCTCCCTACAACAGCAAGATGGCTTCACACAGCTAGCCCTGAGCTAGCACTGAACTGAGCTAGCCCTGAGCTAGCCCTGAGCGAGCCCTTTGTTGGGTGAACTGTGTGACGGTTGCCTGCTGGAGTTCAGCTCCTTGTGTCACCACCTTTGTAGATCTCTACAGCGAACCCTGAATGAGCTGAAGGAGTACCAGAAGCAGCATGACCACTACCTTCACCAGCAGGAGGCGCTGGACAAATACAAGCTGCTGCAGGAGGAGCAGATTCTACGCAACATTATCCACGAGACCCAGATGGCAAAGGAAGCCCAGCTCGGTAACGTGCAGTAGAACCCAAGACCGATGCTGCGGTTAGCTTGAGCTAACGACCCGACGCCGTTCAGCTGTTAACCCGACGCCGTTCAGCTGTTAACCCGACGCCGTTCAGCTGCTAACCCGGCGCCGTTCAGCTGTTAACCCGACGCCGTTCAGCTGTTAACCCGGCGCCGTTCAGCTGTTAACCCGACGCCGTTCAGCTGTTAACCCGGCGCCGTTCAGCTGTTAACCCGACGCCGTTCAGCTGTTAACCCGGCGCCGTTCAGCTGTTAACCCGACGCCGTTCAGCTGTTAACCCGACGCCGTTCAGCTGTTAACCCGACGCCGTTCAGCTGTTAACCCGACGCCGTTCAGCTGCTAACCCGGCGCCGTTCAGCTGTTAACCCGACGCCGTTCAGCTGCTAACCCGGCGCCGTTCAGCTGCTAACCCGGCGCCGTTCAGCTGTTAACCCGACGCCGTTCAGCTGCTAACCCGGCGCCGTTCAGCTGTTAACCCGACGCCGTTCAGCTGTTAACCCGACGCCGTTCAGCTGTTAACCCGACGCCGTTCAGCTGTTAACCCGACGCCGTTCAGCTGCTAACCCGACGCCGTTCAGCTGTTAACCCGGCGCCGTTCAGCTGTTAACCCGACGCCGTTCAGCTGCTAACCCGACGCCGTTCAGCTGTTAACCCGGCGCCGTTCAGCTGTTAACCCGGCGCCGTTCAGCTGCTAACCCGGCGCCGTTCAGCTGCTAACCCGGCGCCGTTCAGCTGTTAACCCGGCGCCGTTCAGCTGTTAACCCGACGCCGTTCAGCTGTTAACCCGACGCCGTTCAGCTGCTAACCCGACGCCGTTCAGCTGTTAACCCGGCGCCGTTCAGCTGTTAACCCGGCGCCGTTCAGCTGCTAACCCGACGCCGTTCAGCTGCTAACCCGGCGCCGTTCAGCTGCTAACCCGGCGCCGTTCAGCTGTTAACCCGGCGCCGTTCAGCTGCTAACCCGACGCCGTTCAGCTGTTAACCCGACGCCGTTCAGCTGTTAACCCGACGCCGTTCAGCTGCTAACCCGACGCCGTTCAGCTGTTAACCCGACGCCGTTCAGCTGTTAACCCGGCGCCGTTCAGCTGTTAACCCGACGCCGTTCAGCTGTTAACCCGACGCCGTTCAGCTGTTAACCCGACGCCGTTCAGCTGTTAACCCGACGCCGTTCAGCTGTTAACCCGACGCCGTTCAGCTGTTAACCCGACGCCGTTCAGCTGTTAACCCGACGCCGTTCAGCTGTTAACCCGACGCCGTTCAGCTGTTAACCCGACGCCGTTCAGCTGTTAACCCGACGCCGTTCAGCTGTTAACCCGGCGCCGTTCAGCTGTTAACCGGCGCCGTTCAGCTGTTAACCCGACGCCGTTCAGCTGTTAACCCGACGCCGTTCAGCTGTTAACCCGACGCCGTTCAGCCGTTAACCCGACGCCGTTCAGCCGCTAACCCGACGCCGTTCAGCTGTTAACCCGACGCCGTTCAGCTGCTAACCCGACGCTGTTCAGCTGTTAACCCGACGCCGTTCAGCTGTTAACCCGACGCCGTTCAGCTGTTAACCCGGCGCCGTTCAGCTGTTAACCCGACGCCGTTCAGCTGTTAACCCGACGCCGTTCAGCTGCTAACCCGACGCTGTTCAGCTGTTAACCCGACGCCGTTCAGCTGTTAACCCGACGCCGTTCAGCTGTTAACCCGGCGCCGTTCAGCTGTTAACCCGACGCCGTTCAGCTGTTAACCCACATTCTGCACTGGTGAAGCCAAACGAGTGATCAAAGGCTTGACGGGTGCGTTTCCTGCCGCCTGCCCCCCCCCCAGGGAACCATCAGATGTGTCTGCTGAGTCATCAGCAGCGCCGCCTCGCCTGTCCCTTCGACCTGCCTGTTCGCTATCACCGTGGCGACCTTTTTGAACATGTCTATGACGTTCAAGTGAGTCTCTGGAGATAGGAGTGTGTGAGTGTCAGCCGGGAGGCTTCCTCCATGACGGCGGCTCCACTGACCTTTGACCTTCTCTCTTCTGTCTGTCTTTGATCACAGTTTGGGGAGGAGGTGTCGGTGGCGTGTAGCGTGGCTCTGGTGTCTGAGCGCAACGCCAACCGGACGGCAGGCAGCCCCCGGCTCCGTCCCTCTGTGTCCGGGGGCCAAGACGCCACCGCTGCCCTCTGGGGAAGCCAGCCGGGCCACACGCAGGCAAGGACCCGTTGACGTGTGCGTTCAGTAGCCGCCGGTGAGGCGGTGGCGAGCGTAGAACAGCTCAAACCAACGGCGAGGTCTCTCTGTGGGTCCAGACGCTGTTGTGGCCCCAGAGGAGTGACTGCGCTCACGCCTACCCGAGTGTTCCTCCTGCTCACCTGCTGCCGTCTTACTACCTGCCCCCTGAGACGCAGGGCTTCAGGTCGGTGCTCGTTCCTGGCGCTCTGTAGCGGCGCCGCTGCGTTCCACTCAGGTCAGATCTCTCCTCACCCTCAGCCCGGTGGCGGCGCTCCTCTACGGGAGCGGCGGCCCCCCTCAGACCGTGGCTCTGCCAACGTGTGGTCCCGTCCCACAACCATATCCACCCCTCCTGCCCGCCTCACTCGATTGGCCCCTGGAAGAAAAGGAGCTGCCGGACCCCTCTGCCTCCCAGGTGTGTGTCTACCTGGACATGTACTTGTACACAGGTCCAGTGAGCAGTGTGTGACTGGCCTTCCTGTGTGGGGCGTTAGATCTTGAAGCTGCGCAGTGGAGGCTGGACCCTGGAACAGGTGGGATCCAGAATAGCTCAAGCTATGAAACAGGTAAGATGCCCCCCCCCCCCCCCCCCCGCTTCTCAGTGTCGGAATGTTTGTTCTCTACCAAAAAGCCTCAGATCCTCTCCGGCACTCAGTATGTATGGAACCCGTTCAGTAGCACGTATTACAGTACAAGTACAGTCACACAGTAGAGTGTATTACAGTACAAGTACAGTCACACAGTAGAGTGTATTACAGTACAAGTACAGTAGCACGTATTACAGTACAAGTACAGTCACACAGTAGCATGTATTACAGTACAAATAAAGTCAAACAGTAGCATGTATTACAGTACAAGTACAGTCACACAGTAGCATGTATTACAGTACAAGTACAGTCACACAGTAGCATGTATTACAGTACAAGTACAGTCAAACAGTAGCATGTATTACAGTACAAGTACAGTCACACAGTAGCATGTATTACAGTACAAGTACAGTCACACAGTAGCATGTATTACAGTACAAGTACAGTCACACAGTAGCATGTATTACAGTACAAATAAAGTCAAACAGTAGCATGTATTACAGTACAAGTACAGTCAAACAGTAGCATGTATTACAGTACAAGTACAGTCAAACAGTAGCATGTATTACAGTACAAGTACAGTCACACAGTAGCATGTATTACAGTACAAGTACAGTCAAACAGTAGCATGTATTACAGTACAAGTACAGTCACACAGTAGCATGTATTACAGTACAAGTACAGTCAAACAGTAGCATGTATTACAGTACAAGTACAGTCAAACAGTAGCATGTATTACAGTACAAGTACAGTCAAACAGTAGCATGTATTACAGTACAAGTACAGTCACACAGTAGCATGTATTACAGTACAAGTACAGTCACACAGTAGCATGTATTACAGTACAAGTACAGTCAAACAGTAGCATGTATTACAGTACAAGTACAGTCACACAGTAGCATGTATTACAGTACAAGTACAGTCACACAGTAGCATGTATTACAGTACAAGTACAGTCACACAGTAGCATGTATTACAGTACAAATAAAGTCAAACAGTAGCATGTATTACAGTACAAGTACAGTCACACAGTAGCATGTATTACAGTACAAGTACAGTCAAACAGTAGCATGTATTACAGTACAAGTACAGTCACACAGTAGCGTGTATTACAGTACAAGTACAGTCAAACAGTAGCATGTATTACAGTACAAGTACAGTCACACAGTAGCATGTATTACAGTACAAGTACAGTCACA
The DNA here is from genome assembly GCF_040956055.1 of Brachionichthys hirsutus. NCBI lineage: Eukaryota > Metazoa > Chordata > Actinopteri > Lophiiformes > Brachionichthyidae > Brachionichthys > Brachionichthys hirsutus. The sequence goes on from NC_090897.1 coordinate 242,201, forward strand.
CAGTAGCATGTATTACAGTACAAGTACAGTCAAACAGTAGCATGTATTACAGTACAAGTACAGTCACACAGTAGCATGTATTACAGTACAAGTACAGTCACACAGTAGCATGTATTACAGTACAAGTACAGTCACACAGTAGCATGTATTACAGTACAAATAAAGTCAAACAGTAGCATGTATTACAGTACAAGTACAGTCACACAGTAGCATGTATTACAGTACAAATAAAGTCAAACAGTAGCATGTATTACAGTACAAGTACAGTCAAACAGTAGCATGTATTACAGTACAAGTACAGTCAAACAGTAGCATGTATTACAGTACAAGTACAGTCACACAGTAGCATGTATTACAGTACAAGTACAGTCACACAGTAGCATGTATTACAGTACAAGTACAGTCAAACAGTAGCATGTATTACAGTACAAGTACAGTCACACAGTAGCATGTATTACAGTACAAGTACAGTCACACAGTAGCATGTATTACAGTACAAGTACAGTCACACAGTAGCATGTATTACAGTACAAATAAAGTCAAACAGTAGCATGTATTACAGTACAAGTACAGTCACACAGTAGCATGTATTACAGTACAAGTACAGTCAAACAGTAGCATGTATTACAGTACAAGTACAGTCACACAGTAGCGTGTATTACAGTACAAGTACAGTCAAACAGTAGCATGTATTACAGTACAAGTACAGTCACACAGTAGCATGTATTACAGTACAAGTACAGTCACACAGTAGCATGTATTACAGTACAAGTACAGTCAAACAGTAGCATGTATTACAGTACAAGTACAGTCACACAGTAGCATGTATTACAGTACAAGTACAGTCACACAGTAGCATGTATTACAGTACAAGTACAGTCAAACATCCTGTCTCAGAGGAGCATTTCTTGCGGTCTTGTTTACGTTGAAAGTCCTTCGTACATAAATCATCCACAATTAACAATACAAATAAAACTAATATTAAATTACTCCACAGATGCAAAATAACAATGAATTAAAAAGACACATAGTATTTACAACGTAGGTGGACAAAAAGGGGGGGGGGGGGGGTTTGATCCGGAGAGAGTCGTGATGACTATCTCCGTTTCTGTCCCCCTAAAAGGTGTATTTTTAGGGCCGTTTTGAAGGAGGCCAAAGAGGTGCATGTTTTGAGGGCAGGAGTCAAACAGTTCCACCCTTAGGGGGCAGTATTGTAGAAAAATGATTTACCCATGTTAGTCCTATAGGAGGGGGTAACCAGGCTGTTGTTTTGTGCTCCCTTGTGTTCAGTTCCCCCTCCCTCGCTGGCTGGTCCACAGCGAGGGAGCTGTCTTCTGGCGGGCCAAAGGCAACGGCAGCCTCGCCCTGCAGTGTCTCCGCCAAGTGTTGAGTTTGGCTCCTCCTTCTCACCGCCAGTTTGTCCTCACCAATGCAGCTAACCTGCTGCTACGCTACGGCCTGACCACGCACGCCCAAACACTGCTGGAGGAAGCGCTGGCTCTCAATGCATCAGAGGTAAAGGAGGTGGACGGATAATTCCTACGTTATGATTGGTGGAAACGATGAAATTCAGTGTCTGGAGGTGCGTTGACACACCTGGATAACCAGGATAACCAGGATAACCAGCCCCAGGTAAACGGTGTATGACGCTCACACACCTAACCCAGGAGCTGATGTCTGCCCCCCCAGCCTCACACCCAGTTCAGCCTGGTGAGCGTTCACCTGGCCCGGGGCGACGTGACGGGCGCGCTGGCCCGGTTCCGCCAGGCCCTGACGCCGGCCCTCGCTGGCTGCGAGCAGTGCCGCTCCAGCCTGCCGCTGCTGCGCTGCCTGCAGTTCTACCCGTTCCTCTACAAGCTGTCGCAGCGGCAGCCCTGCTCGGGTAAGCATCGACTCCACGCCATCTGTTAGGGGCTGCAGCGTCAGTCATTGTAGCCCCAGCTGAGGCTCGCTAGCCTGAACCCGGTAGCCCCAGCTGAGGCTCGCTAGCCTGAACTCGGTAGCCCCAGCTGAGGCTCGCTAGCCTGAACTCGGTAGCCCCAGCTGAGGCTCGCTAGCCTGAACCCGGTAGCCCCAGCTGAGGCTCTACTAGCCTGAACCCGGTAGCCCCAGCTGAGGCTCTACTAGCCTGAACCCGGTAGCCCCAGCTGAGGCTCGCTAGCCTGAACCCGGTAGCCCCAGCTGAGGCTCTACTAGCCTGAACCCGGTAGCCCCAGCTGAGGCTCTACTAGCCTGAACCCGGTAGCCCCAGCTGAGGCTCGCTAGCCTGAACCCGGTAGCCCCAGCTGAGGCTCTACTAGCCTGAACCCGGTAGCCCCAGCTGAGGCTCGCTAGCCTGAACCCGGTAGCCCCAGCTGAGGCTCTACTAGCCTGAACCCGGTAGCCCCAGCTGAGGCTCTACTAGCCTGAACCCGGTAGCCCCAGCTGAGGCTCTACTAGCCTGAACCCGGTAGCCCCAGCTGAGGCTCTGCTAGCCTGAACCCGGTAGCCCCAGCTGAGGCTCTACTAGCCTGAACCCGGTAGCCCCAGCTGAGGCTCTACTAGCCTGAACCCGGTAGCCCCAGCTGAGGCTCTACTAGCCTGAACTCGGTAGCCCCAGCTGAGGCTCGCTAGCCTGAACTCGGTAGCCCCAGCTGAGGCTCTACTAGCCTGAACCCGGTAGCCCCAGCTGAGGCTCTACTAGCCTGAACTCGGTAGCCCCAGCTGAGGCTCGCTAGCCTGAACTCGGTAGCCCCAGCTGAGGCTCTACTAGCCTGAACTCGGTAGCCCCATCTGAGCTCTACTAGCCTGAACTCGGTAGCCCCAGCTGAGGCTCGCTAGCCTGAACCCGGTAGCCCCAGCTGAGGCTCTACTAGCCTGAACCCGGTAGCCCCAGCTGAGGCTCTACTAGCCTGAACCCGGTAGCCCCAGCTGAGGCTCTACTAGCCTGAACTCGGTAGCCCCATCTGAGGCTCGCTAGCCTGAACTCGGTAGCCCCAGCTGAGGCTCTACTAGCCTGAACCCGGTAGCCCCAGCTGAGGCTCTACTAGCCTGAACTCGGTAGCCCCAGCTGAGGCTCTACTAGCCTGAACCCGGTAGCCCCAGCTGAGGCTCTACTAGCCTGAACTCGGTAGCCCCAGCTGAGGCTCGCTAGCCTGAACTCGGTAGCCCCAGCTGAGGCTCTACTAGCCTGAACCCGGTAGCCCCAGCTGAGGCTCTACTAGCCTGAACTCGGTAGCCCCAGCTGAGGCTCGCTAGCCTGAACTCGGTAGCCCCAGCTGAGGCTCTACTAGCCTGAACTCGGTAGCCCCATCTGAGGCTCTACTAGCCTGAACTCGGTAGCCCCAGCTGAGGCTCGCTAGCCTGAACCCGGTAGCCCCAGCTGAGGCTCTACTAGCCTGAACCCGGTAGCCCCAGCTGAGGCTCGCTAGCCTGAACTCGGTAGCCCCAGCTGAGGCTCTACTAGCCTGAACCCGGTAGCCCCAGCTGAGGCTCTACTAGCCTGAACTCGGTAGCCCCATCTGAGGCTCGCTAGCCTGAACTCGGGCTACGGGGGCTGCCCCTTCCTCATGATTCGTGTCAGCGGGAGGCAAACAAGCAGTTTTGACGCTTGCTCGTTAAATGATGGTGAGCAGCTGAATATTTTGGACTGCTCCTGTGTTGGACGGCGAGTCCAGGAGGATCTCACCTGGCCTGCGTTGAGTCTCACCTGGCCTGCGTTGAGTCTCACCTGGCCTGCGTTGAGTCTCACCTGGCCTGCGTTGAGTCTCACCTGGCCTGCGTTGAGTCTCATGGTGGCTGCAGCTCGTCACTAACCACACATAGCGACTCTCCTGTTACTCCAGAGGGAGCTGCCTGCAGGGACGACCGAGACCTCGGAATTCATCTGGAGGAATGGAATGTTGACGAGCGGCAGGACACGCCCGGCGAGGACACGCCCGGCGAGGACACGCCCGGCGAGGACTCCCTGCTGCTTCAGAGTAAGGCTGGGGTTTCGTGATGCACGATATTTCTTTGGATATTTCTTTGGATCACTTTTCTGAACAGTCCAACGACTCCTCCCCTTCCTCCTCCTCACCGCTGCTCCTCAGAGGTCATACTGGACAGCAATGGATCCGGTGAGGCTGCTTCTGCCTCTGCCTCGGGGACATCCAAGATGGCGACTCCATTGGAGGATGGAGGAGTGGAAGGGGAGGAGGAGTGGCAGCTGAAGGAGGACCTGATGGGAGCGTTTGAAGGTGCACTGGATGTGGGAGGCAAACGGGGGGACCTGCGGGGGATCCGGGTGCTGAAGAACGACCCCGTCATGGGTGGCCGTGCCGGGGGGGGGCCCTGCTTCGGAAACTGTGAGGACGATGACGGGGCGGAGTGGGTGAGCCTTCCCGACCTTCCCGGGATCCTCCGACCGTCTGAGCTCTGGTGTGATCATGAAGCCGAGCCGAATGTTCTCGTTCCCATCAGATCACCTTCCAGGTGAAGAGGGTCAGGAAGTCGAAGGGGGACGGGACAGAAAGCGCTCAGAACGGCGAGACTCTGCCTGGAGGACACTCTGTCTTTGAGATAAGTGGGCCGACCATCCCGTCGCCCGGGCCTTCAGGTACGGCCTGCTGCCGCATGTTATTCCTGTGAGCCCTGGGCTAGCGCCGGGCTAGCGCCGGGCTAGCGCCGGGCCGGCTGACGGAGCTGTGCTCGTGTCTCTGGGCCAGGTCGCTGGAGGGACTACTCGGGTCTGGGCTGGCCAGGCCCAGAGGAGTGCCAGCGGACACGGCGGGTGGACCTGACCGCCGTGGCGAGCACCTGGTTGGCCGTTTCTGCCAAGAACATCGAGTGAGACTCTCGGCCTGTCCTAGGGTTGGGTTAGGGTGGACACCTTCCCCGTTCCTGTGTTGGCGCCCAGCTGGAGGACGTCTTTGTCAAATACCGGTTGAATGAGGAGAACGTTGACGTCCTTGTGTCTTCTGTCCCCTTCGACGTCTCTCCAGCATCACAGAGCATATCGATTTCGCCACTCCTCTTCAGCAACCGACTGTGGAACCTTTATGCAATGCCAACCTAGCTGCCAGCATGCACACCCTGGACCACCTGGTGGGAGTGGCCAACCGCGCCGCCATCCACTACACCGGAGAGAGTCAGCTCCGCGAGGTAGGCCCAGGCCGAGGCGGGGCGGAGAGCGACCTCTTCCTGGGCCTGAAGCCAGTGAACGGTCTTGTTCTTCCTCCAGGTCCTGCAGAACCTCAGTAAGGATAAGTTCTCTCCTCAGTCCTTTGAGCAGGTGGGAACCCGCATCGCCAAAGTCCTGGAGAAGGTGAGGCCTCCTCTTCCTCCTCCTCCTCCTCCTCCTCCTCATCAGCTGCTAGTGAACTACTAACCTGCTGAGATCACATCTGCGTCGTGAGCCGGATGTTGACGTGGACCCTGATGGTTCTGAGTGCCCCTGCAGAATCAGACGTCGTGGGTGTTATCCAGCATGGCCGCGCTGTACTGGAGGGTTAAAGGTCAAGGCAAGCGAGCCATCGACTGCCTGCGGCAGGCCCTCCACTACGCCCCCCATCACACCAAGGCAAGTCCCCCGTGGTGTCGACCCGCTCGCTCTGTAGAACTCTAGAAGTCTCTTTCTGTCACCTGTGAACCAGGACGTTCCCCTCATCAGCCTGGCCAACATCTTCCAGAACGCCCGGCTCTGGGACGACGCCCTCACGGTCGCCCGCATGGCCGTGGAGATCGCCCCGCACTTTGTGGTGAACCACTTCACCCTGGCCAACGTCTACATAACCATGGTCGGTCCCGTCCGGAAGGTTCTGCAGCAGGCTCGGGCTGGTTCCGGTGTTCTGGTCAGCTAGCGACGGGAGTTGTGTTGTCATGGTGACTGACCTGCTGTTTCCTGACGACAGGAGGAGTTTGAGGAGGCCATGGTCTGGTACGAGTCCACTTTGAAGCTGCAGCCAGAGTTCGCCCCCGCCAAAGACCGGCTGAGGACCATTCAGTGTTACCTGCTCACCAAGAGGGACCGCCGTCAGCCCTGAACCAGCAGCAGCAGAACCCGGACCCTCATCTGGAGAAACCAAAAGCCTTTATTGTCGTTATGCTAACATAATAAAACCGTCGGCTTCAGGAAGGTCTTCCATCTGAGCTCCGGCTTCCCAAAGAATCCCGTTTGAGACGCAGCACCTCTTCTGATCCAATCCCACACGGCTCCCCAGTTGACCCTGACCCTGCAGCAGCGCGTCCAGAGTGGACGTCAGGACTGTCCCAGGAGATCCAGAAGCTGCACAGTATGAGTTTGAGTTCTCAGCATCGTTCCTATTTATAGGAGACCTGCAAACGGAAGTATGCTATTAGCTATTAGCTTCCTAGCATAAGGAGCTTGTGTTAAGGCACGTGGGAAGTGGACTCTGTGTTGTACAGCATTAAAGGCGGTGTGTGGATTTCATCCATCCCAGGCTCCATCGGTTCTTCCCTCTGGGGGGGGTTCTAGGTGTCATTTTGGAGCTCAGCCTCATGGTGGCGCCATCTCACCGTTTAAGATGCTCCTTTCACCAGCCACAAGGTGCATCCGACGCTTTTACAGAACGGATGTTAGTGATGACGAGGCTGCAGCTGGGAATCAGGCCACGCCTTCCTGCTCCTGAGGCTCGGTTCGGTCCAAAAGGCCCGTCGCAGCTTCATGGTGACGTTTGCTCGGCAGGAACCATCCGCCGTAAGAGAAGACCGGGTCACGAGGGAAGAGATCAAAGGCGCAACTTCTTTTTCGTTTTGACCTTTGAATGAGAGACGTGGCTCAGGTTCTGCTCTCAGAACCTGAACCACGTCTCTCATTCAAAGGTTCTGCTCTCAGAACCTTTGAATGAGAGACGTGGCTCAGGTTCTGCTCTCAGAGCGGTCAAACAGGAACCGGATCAGTACCGGCTGCCGTCCCCCCTTTGATGTGAAGAACTAAAAATAGAAGCCTGCAGGAGCTGGAGAGAACGCTCGGTTCCGTTGGGCCCAGACCCGCTCCTCTGTTTGGGGATGTTTCTCAATGAATAATTAACTGGAGGCCATTTTGGATGCGCTGCAGAAACGTGTGTGTGTGTGTGTGTGTGTGCGTGCGTGTGTGCTCGACCAATTGAGTGTTTTCAGACTGATGGGACACGCACTCAGACGGCTTTGCCCGGATGAAGAGTTTCAGGGCATCATCATCATCATCATCATCATCACGTTTCATTCGTTGTCTTCCCCCCCCCCCCCCCCCGTTGCCCCCCCCCAACATGAGCCAAAAGATAAAAGCTTCGTTCTCATTTTGGTCAAATCGAGATGTTCAAAACGAATTCCTGAATCCAGAGAGGGAGCCGATGAAGGTGTGTTCACAGTGCACGTAGGAACCGGGTGCGCGCTCCACCTCCAGGTGCAGCTCTGACCGACGCCCGGTCCGTCCCGGAAGCTTCCCCGAGCAGCGGAACCCGCAGCGCCATCGTGTGGAGAGATAAAAATAGCACCACGGTTCCGTTAGGACGCGTTTCAGCGTCCTGGGGACCGAGCCCCCACCTCCCGGTCCAGCTGGGGGGGGCACATGGAGTCGTGTTGGGTCCAGTTACTGGTTCAAAATGAGACCCGAGTTATGCGTAAAATAAACGCTTTTATCGACGCGAACCGGAGCAGCTCCCGGTTTCTACCGTTCCGTTAGTCAAACACTGGCCTTCCCGGTCAGGAGCTCCGTGCACGTTAGTCTCCACCTGACACGCGCCCCACGCGGGGTCCGCGGGTCTGCCCTATTCCTTTCGTGGACGCGCTTCAGCGCAAGCCATGAATTAACCAAATCCGAATTCTGCTCGTCCACAGCATCATTATTAGGGAGATGCTGTCGTGCATGCGCATATATCGTACAGGGAGGGGGGAGCGGGAGCACGCGCAAACGCCGCACGCTCGAAATTCCTCCAGGAACCTCTGAGCGTTTCTTCTTTCATCACGCACGAGCTAAAAATAGAAACGGGGTTGGCTCGTGATCCATAAATAGATGGGGGGGGGGGGGGGGCATCACTGCTATAAAAGACGCACCGTCCACGAGGACAGCGCGTGCACGGCTCCTTTTTGTGGTACTTTTGAAGCGAGGCTGCGACGGTGGGTGATCCGGTGAGTGAACCGTTCTCCGGTGAGTTCTCCGGTGGGTGAACCGTTCTCCGGTGGGTGAACCGTTCTCCGGTGAGTGAACCGTTCTCCGGTGAGTTCTCCGGTGGGTGAACCGTTCTCCGGTGAGTTCTCCGGTGGGTGAACCGTTCTCCGGTGAGTGAACCATTCTCCGGTGGGTGAACCGTTCTCCGGTGGGTGAACCGTTCTCCGGTGAGTGAACCGTTCTCCGGTGAGTGAACCGTTCTCCGGTGGGTGAACCGTTCTCCGGTGAGTTCTCCGGTGAGTTCTCCGGTGAGTGAACCGTTCTCCGGTGGGTGAACCGTTCTCCGGTGGGTGAACCGTTCTCCGGTGGGTGAACCGTTCTCCGGTGAGTGAACCGTTCTCCGGTGGGTGAACCGTTCTCCGGTGAGTTCTCCGGTGAGTTCTCCGGTGAGTGAACCGTTCTCCGGTGGGTGAACCGTTCTCCGGTGGGTGAACCGTTCTCCGGTGGGTGAACCGCTCTCCGGTGAGTGAACCGTTCTCCGGTGGGTGAACCGTTCTCCGGTGAGTGAACCGTTCTCCGGTGGGTGAACCGTTCTCCGGTGAGTGAACCGTTCTCCGGTGGGTGAACCGTTCTCCGGTGGGTGAACCGTTCTCCGGTCTTTCTGCAGCCGTGATTCTCACACATGCTCTTAAATCTGCAAACGCACGCGCAGCAGCGAACGCGACGGTCGGACGAGGCGCACAGAAACGCGCGGTCACGAATGTTCTGTGTGGACGTAAAGGGAATCACCCTGTGCCTTCATTAGAACCTGGATGTGAAGGTTCCGTGCCTTCATTAGAACCTGGATGTGAAGGTTCCGTGCCTTCATTAGAACCTGGATGTGAAGGTTCCGTGCCTTCATTAGAACCTGGATGTGAAGGTTCCGTGCCTTCATTAGAACCTGGATGTGAAGGTTCCGTGCCTTCATTAGAACCTGGATGTGAAGGTTCCGTGCCTTCATTAGAACCTGGATGTGAAGGTTCCGTGCCTTCATTAGAACCTGGATGTGAAGGTTCCGTGCCTTCATTAGAACCTGGATGTGAAGGTTCCCTGCCTTCATTAGAACCTGGATGTGAAGGTTCCGTGCCTTCATTAGAACCTGGATGTGAAGGTTCCGTGCCTTCATTAGAACCTGGATGTGAAGGTTCCGCGCCTTCATTAGAACCTGGATGTGAAGGTTCCGTGCCTTCATTAGAACCTGCTGTGGAGCTGTCCTCTGGCGCGGTGCTGATCCGGCTTCAGGCGACGCTTTCAGAGCGTTTTACGGTTGTGAATCCTCCGTTCTCATTGGTCGGCTCAGATTATCGTGGTTTTTACGCAGCCTCAGAAACGGCTCCGGTGCCGTTTGATGCGTTCCCCTTTTGTCTCGAGTCGTGACTGCGGCGCGTGCTGGTCCGTGACGTCTGGCGACAGATGGGGAGACGCGTCCACAAATGAAAAGCGAGCAGGGGGGGGGGGGGGGGGATGAACTCTTTGTCCATCGTGGTAACGCCGCTTTTTAATCACAAGGCTGTGTTGATGCCGCCGAGTCCGTTCATCCATTCAGTTACAACCGAATCGGGACCTCAGGAGTCCCTGATGCGGAGCACTGGTCCCCCACGGATCTTGCTTCGTGGCTTTGGGGACCTCAGGAGTCCCTGATGCGGAGCGCTGGTCCCCCACGGGTCTTGCTTCGTGGCTTTGGGGACCTCGGGAGTCCCTGATGCGGAGCGCTGGTCCCCCACGGGTCTTTTTGCGGTCTGGGCTTGCTGGGTGAAGCTGAGTCTGGAAGCCCTTACCCCAAAAAGCATTCGTGGAGGACACGGACGGCTGACGGAACCGGCGCCGCGCGTGAGAAGAGCTCCTCCCTTGCGTGGCGTTCCTCTAGGCATCGCCTGCCTGTCCAGCTGTTCACCTGCGCCCCTGAACGCACCTCCGCGGTGTCACTGGGATAAATAAAGTCGTTTTGTGATGAGTTTCATTTTGCAGCTTTAGAGACGTTTCTGTTGGAGACTGTCCTCTTCTCTATTTTTAGCTGCACCTTCTTCTCATTCTGCTGACTGAACATTTATGACGCCCTTTAATTCCCTCAGGTGTTAGAATCCTTCGGGATTCTGGGGTTTGGATTCTTCTGTAAATAAAAAACGATGCAGAAATCTTCGCTTCCACATTTTGATTCCATTTGACTTTTTGCTGAACTCTTCTCTCGATTTCCTGCTTTGTGTGAACAGAACAAAATACAAGGTGGAAGAATTCCCTGATCCCAGCGTTCCCTCTGAGCCGGGGTCTGTCTGTCTGCCTGCCTGTCTGCCTGTCTGTCTGTCTGCCTGTCTGTCTGTCTGCCTGTCTGTCTGTCTGCCTGTCTGTCTGTCTGCCTGTCTGTCTGTCTGCCTGTCTGTCTGCCTGCCTGTCTGCCTGTCTGTCTGTCTGCCTGTCTGTCTGTCTGCCTGTCTGTCTGTCTGCCTGTCTGTCTGTCTGCCTGTCTGCCTGCCTGTCTGCCTGCCTGTCTGTCTGTCTGCCTGTCTGTCTGTCTGTCTGCCTGTCTGTCTGTCTGCCTGTCTGTCTGCCTGTCTGCCTGTCTGTCTGCCTGCCTGTCTGTCTGTCTGTCTGCCTGTCTGTCTGCCTGTCTGCCTGTCTGTCTGCCTGCCTGTCTGTCTGTCTGCCTGCCTGTCTGCCTGTCTGTCTGTCTGTCTGTCTGGAGACAGCAGGAGATCAGACTCCGACCAGGCGGGAAAACCGTTAAAGAGTTTAATTGTTCCTTTTCATTCCAGCGTGAATCCCTCCATCACATCGTTGAGTGGAACCTTCTTCCTCTTCCTCCTCCTCCTCCTCCTCCTCAGGGCTTTCTGTGATGTTCTTTTTTCTTTGGTGCATTTGTTCACATCCTTCTTAGGTTGTCTTTTATTAAAGTTCTTTCATGTTCAGTGAAATGTACAGACCATCCTTTACAGTCGACAGTTCACAAGACAGTGATGCCGGAATATCACGACGCACCTGTAAACGCACTTACCTGTGCTGCTCCTGCATTCACCTGAAGCAGAGAGGCGTGAGATCGAGTCAGCAGGTGTTCACCTGGAGACACAAGGTGTGTTCTACGCTGGACCCTCACTCGATCCAAACTCTCAGGGTTTGTTGTGTTCTTGTTGTGTGTCCCGTCTCCTGGAAACTTAACGTGTGTTACTTCATCGTTTCTCTTCTTGTGTCTTTTATCCAATCAGAGATCGTTCTCAAGGTAAACAACTTTACATCCCTTCATCAGCAGCGTGTTCACCGGATCTCCATCGTCTTCTCTGTCTCATGTGGAATCGGGCCGGCCGGTTCTGGCCTGCAGCTGATCAGCAGCCGGTCCAGTTACGTCCAAGATGTTCTTTAATTTAAATTTCATTCAAGTTCCTTTGAAAGCTGAGAGCCAGCGGCTTCGACTCCTGTTTACCATGGCTGCGTTTCTATTTTTAGATGCCGGCACGCTCTTATGTAACGCTCACTCCGCTGCTGTCTGCTCCACTTGGCTGAATGGTATAATGTGTGTGTGTGTGTGCGTGTGTGCGTGGTCACATTCACATGTGTTCAAACTTGTCAATGAATGGATAAGAAAGCAGAACATCTGTTATGTAAGCAGCTGGAAAAAAAATCAACAGCAAACTAACAGACACAAAATTCAGAGGCTGCTTTATTTTAAATAAAAATGACATTTATTAAAGTATAATTGCAGTCACTAGTTGTGTTAATGGGTTTTTCTTGGTGCAGTGATCGAGCCATATCAAGAGTCTGCAGGATATTTTCATGAAGACAATAGAATATGTATAATGTATTCTGCAGCAATTAAAAAGTCATTAAAATACACTGAGGATATAAACATGGTCAATTAAGGCGCCGTCTTTTAACTGTACACATTAATATACTATTGAGTAACTGTCTGTCAGTGTAAAAGGTAGTAGTAGTAAATGGTTACTACAATACAAGATAACATATCTCTGCCAAGAAGCAACCACAGGATGTAATTTAACGTCAGAGCTTGTCCAGAAATAAAGAGAATATATCAAAGCAGTAGAATGGAAACAAGCAAACTAGAAACATTTATTATTAATGTGGATCCGATGACAGCGGAACCGTTCTGTTTTTAGCGTGTTGCTGAAGGCGTAGGAAAGTGTTAACCAAACTCTATTATCTTAATGCTATAGGCTAAGCACAATAATAGCAGCTGGGATTTAGCTGGGATTAGCTGGGTAAGGTTGCACCAGGTACACAAAGTAATACGTTAAGCTTCATGAAAGAAATAGAATTTGAGAAATTACTGTATGTTTATTGTGCCAAAAGCAAGAAAAGGGGCAAAACAAAAATGTTTGCCTTTTTTGGGGACTCTTTTGTGGAATAAAGATAGTGTGGGAATGAAATACGTATTGCAATTCTTTATTTTTATTTAAAAATATTATTTTCAAAACTATATTTTAAAGATATGTAAATGAATGCATTTGTTCGATTTATGAAGGTCACATATTGTACAATGAAAGGTAACTTTTATTGAATGTTTTACATATTTAATGAGCTTTTCTTCTGCCTGTTTTGGTTTGAAGTGGATTCTTATGTAGATTAAAATAAAACAAATAAAAGTGAACTGAACTGTTAACGGTTGTGTTTCTGCTACATCGTTAGCCTAACAGCATCATTGCTGAAGTCTCAGGCGATGGAAAAGACTCCGTTTGTAAATACTGTGGTTCACCAGTAGGTGGCAGTCATGCTCTAATTTGTGACAGTCTGCCCTTAAAACAAGAAGAAGAAACTCGGCCAATCACGGTCGACAAACTACTGACGCGGAAGTCAAAGGCGGAAGTAGCATCCCGAATCATTCGTGGGGCTGCATTGTAGCCTGCGCGTTAGAGATTAGAGTCCAGGTGAGGTTATTCTAGGTTAGCGTCCAGGTGAGGTTATTCTAGGTTAGCGTCCAGGTGAGGTTATTCTAGGCTAGCGTCCAGGTGAGATTATTCTAGGCTAGCGTCCAGGTGAGATTATTCTAGGCTAGCGTCCAGGCATGCCGTCCAGCGGAGAAGCGGCGCTGCGGCTCCTGGAGACGCCGCTACTGTGGCTCGGGGCTCTGACCGCGGCCTGGCTGGCTCTGTGCGGCGTCTCCCGCCTGCTGCGCGGGTTCAGGGTGTGGGTGCTCGGCAACGGGCGCCTCGTGTCGCCCACTCACCTGGGCAAATGGGCAGGTGAGAAGAGGCTTTATTTAAGACGCATCTGGAAAGAACAGAAATGTCTGGACGGTTCTTTATTCCCGGACTTGGAGCCGAATGATAAATGTTATCTGATATGCTGATCAATATGTTTTTACTCGTGTTGTTGTTCCTGCTGACCTCGAGGTCGTACTGGGTCGCGTTGTGCCGTGCTGGCTGTCCGCCCCGCCCTCCATCCCCTCTGTTATATTTAGCTGGGGGGGGGGGGGCGTTCAGGCTGTCCTCTCGCCCCCCCCCCCTGTTTACGTCTTTCTTCCTGTCTCCGTTTCTCTAGTTGTGACCGGAGCCACCGATGGGATCGGCAAAGCTTACGCAGAGGAGGTAGGAATTCATGGATAGTTGCTCCGCCCCCAGCGCTACCTTGATGCGTTTAGATGAGGGCGGAGCTCTGAGCGTGAGAATTGAACTCGGATGTTTGCTGCTCTTTACTTGCAGCTCGCCCGCAGAGGCTTCGCCATCGTGCTGATCAGCCGCACTCAGGAGAGGCTGGACGACGTGGACAGAGCCATCGGTGAGTGGCGCACGCCGTCGACGTCAAAGTGTGGCGCGCGCCGTCGACGTCAAAGTGTGGCGCACGCCATCGGTGAGTGGCGCACACCATCGGTGAGTGGCGCACGCCGTCGGTGAGTGGCGCACGCCATCGGTGAGTGGCGCACGCCATCGGTGAGTGGCGCACGCCGTCGGTGAGTGGCGCACGCCATCGGTGAGTGGCGCACGCCATCGGTGAGTGGCGCACGCCGTCGGTGAGTGGCGCACGCCGTCGGTGAGTGCCGCACGCCGTCGGTGAGTGCCGCACGCCGTCGACGTCAAAGTGTGGCACACGCCATCGGTGAGTGCCGCGCGCCGTCGACGTCAAAGTGTGGCGCGCGCCGTCGACGTCAAAGTGTGGCGCGCGCCGTCGACGTCCACCTGGAGAAACTGAATCCGACCAATCACATGAAGGCGTCCTCCTTCAGGGGTTCCTTTCCAGGTGTTTCGTGTCCTTCCTGAATCCTTGACCTCGTTTTTCACCGCTGGATGCAGAATGAAAACGTTTAACCCCGTGTGTGCCCTCAGCCAGCAAATGGGGCGTGGAGACCAGAACCATCGCAGCGGACTTCAGCGCCGTCGACATCTACGATAAGATCCGAGACGGACTTGCAGGACTGGAGATCGGAGTTCTCGGTAGGACTGCAGCTGTATTGATCGGGCGGCTGTCCTGAAGACGGCAGGAATGCAACATGATCTTCTGCTATGGAGGTTTCTCACACCAGCCCTCTGCTGCCCCCCTAAGACGGGAGAGAGGAATGACCGTCTGACCTCGCCATCGCTTTACGTCGTTATTCTGTCCTTCAAATCTTTGTCTTACAGTGAACAATGTTGGAACATCCTATTCTTACCCTGAATTCTTCCTCGACGTTCCCAATCTGGACGACGTAAGTTCAAGGATTTTACCGTCCTGATAGAGATGATTGTAAGATTAACAATTAAGATGAAAGGGACGGACTGATGTCCAAATAAGAGTAAGATCTTATTCAGCTGGCGGCACAACCTCCCTCGGGTGTGTCATGTAGCACTTTATGCTAACCGTAGCATCATAGGCTACCAAGGGACGGTGGGAACAGCGCAACCTGCTGGACTGATGTTTGAAGCGTTTCTTCTGACGTGTACGACGCGCCGGACGGAGCAGCTCATCTCTCTCTGCGTCGCCGCCATGGAAAGACGATAAAGGCTTTTTATTCCATTAAAGAAAGAGCTTCTAAAAGCATTGGTCGAACGCTACGTAGCATCACGCGTGCTAACGCTGCTCTGAGCTTTTTGCCCCCTGGTGGCTTTGCAGCGGTGCGATCAGAGTGATTGATCGATCCGGCTCCTTTAAGGCGTTTGATAATTGGACGGTTTCGCGTGTCGCTTTGGAGACGCGTTGAAGGAAGTGTCTTCCCCTCTTTCAGTTCATCGACAGCATGGTGAACGTCAACATCACGTCAGTGTGCCAGGTGAGTGCGCTCTGAGCGGACACGGAGGGGGCGGAGCCTTTGATGGCTGCTGTGCGTGTGTGCGCCAGTGAGACTCGGTTCGACGCGGAGGCGGACCCGTCTTTGTTCGTTCCTCCTCTTTTAGCTTCTAGTTTGTCATTCAGTATATTTTTCATCGCCTCCCTCTGTCGTTATCGTTGATCGTCTTCTGAATGCCGACTCCTCCCCCGCGGCGTCCTCAGCCACGCACGCTGTTGAACAAACGTCCCGTTCTGCCGTCTTTCTCTTATTCCTTCTGATGCCGTGTTTTCCAGATGACTCGTCTCGTCTTGCCCCAAATGGCAGAGAGGTGAGTTTGAAGCGAGCAGTTTGTGACCACGCCAGTGAACCTGAAAACCTCAACGCCACAACGCAAACCACCGCTTTGACCTCGAGCTGTAAACTCTCCTGTCTCCAGGAGGAAGGGTGCCATCCTCAACATCTCCTCGGCCAGCGGGATGTACCCCGTCCCCCTCCTGACCGTCTACTCGGCCTCCAAGGTAGCCGAGCTCGTCCTCCTGGACCTGGACGTCCAGCTAAGCTAGCTTTAGCTATTTGAGCTTTAACCGTGTTTAGCTTAACGCTCAATGAAGCGATCATCTCATTAACATGGGGAGCGTGCACGGAACCTGTGCACGTACGTCTACTCGTTCTGAGCTGCTTTGATGTTTCTTAGGCATTCGTGGACTTTTTTTCACGAGGACTTCAAGCCGAGTACAAGAGCAAAGGTGTTGTCATCCAGGTAAACGGCGAGCCCCTGGACCGAGGCGGCGTCAGGACAAACAGCTGATTGATTTCTGTCACCTGATCTCCCACCAGAGCGTTCTGCCCTTTTTTGTTGCCACAAAGTTGAGTAAAGTCCGACGGGCCACGCTGGGCAAGCCCAGCCCGGAGCGCTACGTCTCCGCCGAGCTCGGCACCGTGGGCCTGCAGACGCAGACCAGCGGCTACCTGCCCCACGCCATCATGGTGAGTGAGCCAGCAGGTGTTCTCCACCGGCTCACATTACTCTGTGCTAAGCTACAAATTGCTATGTAAACGGGCCAATCAGGAGCAGCCACGCGGCGTCCTCCCGGTATTCCGTGAGACCGTGTAGAGGTCGGAGAACTCGTCTAAACGAGGGAAGCGTCTCGGTGGTGATTCGTTTACACGCCTCCATATTGTGTATCCTGTGTATTAATACACACAGCAGTACCGCCTTCGTTCAGCCCGGGCGTGTCCGTTTCCTCGATGGCGAGCTGGAGATGAAGCTGGCCGTCCATCGGTCAACGTCCCGCCGTGTCGTTTCCGTCCCCCTGCAGGCCTGGGTGACGACCGTGCTGCTCCCGGCGCCGCTGGTCAGCAGCTACATGATGGGAACCTTTTTGTCCCAGCGCGCCCGCCACCTCAAGAAGAACAAGCAGGGGTAGACGGACCTCGGCGCCACCGGGACGGACCAGCATCCCGCCCGTCCACATGACCCCGGAACGCTCCGTGTGTCTCCGGGCATGGGGGGACGTTCCAGCTGCTCACTAGAACCTGCCATCCAGACCAGACCGGGCTTTCCTTCCTTGCTGTGAGGCTTTTGGACGCGAGGACACGGCGGTCCACGCGGGGACACGGCGGTCCACGCGAGGACACGGCGGTCCACGCGAGGACGCTCCGTCTCCGGGGCAGATGCACGTTTAGGAAATCTGTTTTGTTTGTGATGAATTCTATCTTGGTTGATTCTACCTGCCCCCCCCTCCCCCCCCCCGGGTTGTCCTCGACGCTGACCTGCATGCTGGATTTGTCCCTTCAGACATCAATAAATGTGTCGTCGTGTTATCGGTCTCTGACTCCTTACCTCAGTTCTCTGGTCACCGTAGCAGGGAAAGACAGAACCCAGCTTGACCCACCGGGGGGCGCTACCAGTGCTGGCCTACGACAGCATATTGATGATTGTATTGATTAACTATAAGCTTTGTTAAAAAGGAAAGTCTTTAGTCTACCCTTGAACATAGAGATGGTGTCTGTCTCACGAACCAATCAGGGAGCTGATTCCACAACAAAGGAGCTGGATAACAAAGCTCCGCCCCCCTGTCTACAGAGCAGGCCAGCATTTTGGGCAAAATGGGATAATCATCTCTGTAAGGTGGGAGGGGCCTGGCTGTTGAGGGCTTTAAAAGTGAGTAGAAGGATTTTATCTTCAATCCGTTCCCTAACAGGAAGCAGAGACGCCAGAACAGGGGAAACGGGTTCTCTGTCTGGTTCCTGTCAGAACCCAAGCCGCTGCGTTCTGGATCAGAACCCGAGCCTCTGCCTTTTGGATCAGAACCCGAGCCGCTGCGTTCTGGATCAGAACCTGAGCCGCTGCGTTCTGGATCAGCTGTAGATGTTCAATAGAATAAGCTTTGCTGTGCAGGGACTTTCTGATCAAGCTGTTGTTTCTTGACCGTCTCTGCAGCCACGCTTTGATGTTCTATGAACAATCATTTGTTGTCCGGCTTGTCCTTATAAAATCTGTTCAAGGATTGAAATCAGCATTTTCCTGTCGGTGTGCTTCGAAGCAGGACCGCCGGCTCCCAGAGAGTCTGTCGGGTCTTCCAGCTCTTTCCATGTGGTGGCGCTATTGATTTAAATAGCACAAAGCCAACACCCCCCCAGGTACTTCCCCTCCATCCTTCCTGCTGTGACCCCAGCAGAGGACGATCAGTCTTTCCTGCTTGAGTCAGCGGTTCTAGGAAGGAACCCGGGACAGATCGTCTGGTCCCGCAGAACTTGCTGTGAAAGTATTTACACGCTTTGCGTAAACTCAGGATTTAACTGAGCCTGATTTTAACTCTGTGTCAGGAACATTCCTCCAAACGGCCCCGCGCTAGCAGCTCCACGGCTAATCTGTGGACAATCTGCAGATGCTGACCAGCGCGTGTTTGGCGTTGGGAGAAGGGAACCCACCCGGCTACTGCTGAGCTTAGAATCCGCTTCAGCGTCCCGAGATGTGGGGCTGACGGCACCGATGCATGGGGGAAAGGAAAATGCAATGTTTTATAGCATCTTTAGGAACATGAGAAAAATATTATTTTAAATCTAAAATGATTTGACTTTTTGTTGGCAGCAGAACCTGCGCTTCCTCTCATGCATCTGGCTCACCTTCAGCCAGAACCACCGTCTCAGAGAGTGGACACGTGGCCAGAAGGTCACGCTAACCTTGACCACGCCTCGTCTGGACTCCTCTACAAACCAGGAAACAATAATGAATACAGTCAATGTGGAACTAGCGTGTTTGAGTGAGGTTAACGACACTGCCATGTGAAGAGGAAGTGATGTCAGTGATGACATCACCAAAACCAGGAAGAATAGGAAATGCTGTGGAAACAAAAAGCCTGCATGGTGGGTGAGTCAAAGAGCTAATAATGGCTAGTTGAGCTAATACGGATGAAAACAAACCGATGCTAACGTGCTATTCAGTTTGTTTGGACCGGTACCGGACCTTCCTGTCTGATGAAACACCAATCACGTTTGACTTTGTCTTGGTTTCAGGTGCAATGGGGAGGAGCCCACCGGTGCAGGAGGAAGAGGAAGAACGGCGAAGGTGAGTAGCAGCTCCCGCTAGCGGTCTGCCCAGCGTTCTGTTCCCCGAGTCCTGGTAGGAACTATTGATTAGCCAGTGTTCAGCAGCAACACCTCAAAATGTAGAATCATCAGGTGTCGGATTCAGCAAGGAGAGAAAAGGTGTGTCCTCTGAATCCCGCCCACAAGCCGGATCACCTGAGGAGCCTCCTGGTGATGATCCGAGCAGTTCTAACCTGGTCTATTAAGTAAAGTATCCATCCAGGGAAGTCGTGTTCTTTGTCGTCTTTCCGAAGGACAGACATGTAGGTCCTGTAGGACGCGCTGCTGTGGTAGAACTTCTGCTAGTGGGCGGAGTCCGGGTCGCCTGCTGTGTTAAGTCTCGCCGCCTCCAGTCTGACGCGGAACTGCTGAGTAGCTCCTTCCTTCACCTCCTAAAGTCCCGTCCTGTCACTCAATCCTTACAGGAGGCGTGGCCACAGACTGTTTCTGCAATGCTTGAGCAACAATTTCAAACGTGCATGCATTTTCCACACACTTCGGGTGACTATGTTCTGGCGCAGCTGATGGCTTGGTTGGTTTCACAGATGAAGACGCCGGACGCAGGGCTTCGTCCAGATTACAAGCAAATTAAGAAACAAACTCAGAGAGATGAGACGCCTGAAATGAGCCGTGATGGAAGCAGAAAGGAGACGCTGCAGGCGTGCGCCGCGGCGTGCGTCCTATTAAAGTGTCTGCATGTGCAATAAGTGTGCGTTTGAGAGCGCGGTAGAGGAACCAGGGTGTCCTCGGGGGCGGCGCCGCCTTCCGGGGGAGCGACCTGTCATTTCCGTGCCCAGCTTCCTGTCGTCCCTTAATCCAGCCTGGGGGCGCGTGCAGGACGGTAAGGGGGGGGCTGTTTGCCTTCCTCTGCCTGCGTCGCTTTAAGCTTCGAGAAGTTCCGTTCAGAAACTTGTTTTGTTTGTTGACCCACTTAAATGCAGCTAAACCCACAAACTGGGCTGTGGAGCGCAGCAGAGACAGGAAGACGCGTAAATACGGTCCTTGTGGGCAATTTGGGCTTCAGCAGGTGGGTGACTGCCCCCCCCAGCAATGGGAGCCATTTTCTATGCACTTTGAAGGCTGAATTTCTAATGAGGTCCGTTTCATGAATTCTAAATGACCGAAAGGCGATTGTCAAGTGTTGAGCTAGAGGAAGTAATCTGCTGCTTGATTGGACGGTTACCTGAAAACAAACCCCCACCTGGCTGTGTGCTCTGAGAGAAGGCGGAGTCCTGCAGGGACACCAAGTCGGATCTGAAGGTCGTTCGTATTCAGGAAGTGCACAAACGGAAACCCAAAGCCCCCCATGCAGGGAGCAAACAGGAACCATGGCCCCCAAACGGCGCCTTAGATCCATAGGTGATAGAAAGCTAACCCACAGGGGGGGCCGTGTAGCTGTACCTGTGTCTCCGGGGGCCTTCTTAATGTCTCTCTTTGGGCCTGTGTCTCCGGGGGCCTTTTAGGGGTCTCTGCAGCATGCCTCTGGGTCCCAGTGGAAAGCGCTGCTCAAGGGCAACGCTCCAGTAAAGGAAAGGCCCACAGGTGCAACGGAACATCCAGTTAAACAGCTGCATCTGCTTTGCCAATATCAAATCTGTTTTTCCCCAAGAACTTTAGTGCCATGCAAATTGTCAAAATGTGGCTGCACGCCATCGTGCGATGAAAAGCGCCGCTTCCTCTGCTGAGCGGCGCCTCGTGTGACACGCTTTAAATCACGTCTCCTGGCTTGGAGCTAACGCCGCTCCTCTCCTGGAAGGCAGCCAGGTGCTGACTCCTGCAGCCAGGTGCTGACTCCTGCAGCCAGATGCTGACTCCTGCAGCCAGGTGCTGACTCCTGCAGCCAGGTGCTGACTCCTGCAGCCAGGTGCTGACTCCTGCAGCCAGGTGCTGACTCCTGCAGCCAGGTGCTGACTCCTGCAGCCAGGTGCTGACTCCTGCAGCCAGGTGCTGACTCCTGCAGCCAGGTGCTGACTCCTGCAGCCAGATGCTGACTCCTGCAGCCAGGTGCTGACTCCTGCAGCCAGGTGCTGACTCCTGCAGCCAGATGCTGACTCCTCAGTCACTGAGAAACATCCTCCAGCTTCAAACGGTTCGTTCTAGCTAACCCAGAACGTTCTTCCTGCTTTAGCAGCTCGCTGGTAACCTTTCCGGGTTGGAGTCAGTATAGGCTCTGCTATTCTGTTAGAATAGAAGAGAATAGAATAGAATAACACTTTATTGTCATTACACAATTAAACAGGCTCTGCACAGAGCAAAAATCAGTACAGTAAAAGAACAAGTTGAGTACAATGCAGACAGGCCGATAAAACGATTGACTAAAAAAAGATCAAGCATGAATAAATGACAGTTTATACATTTACAGGTCGTTGGTGTAAACAGTGTTTAGGGTAATTACTATACCTTTAAACAGGTAGCTGTACCAGCCTGAAGCGTTCTGCTGTCCTCGGAGGTTCCGTCACAAGATGCCCTCGAATCATCCTTCCAATTCTAATTCTTGTTGTTAAACTGCTTCAACTCTCCTCCATTTTTGACTTGGAGTCTTTTAATCATCTAACAAACTTTTCTCATCCACCCTCCTACACAAATGTCAACGTCGACAGTTTCTGCTCTGCAAACATGGAATATAAAAATGTGTGTGCATATTTTAAACACGTGAACTGTGCTGACCTTGTTTTGGTTTGATTTCGACATCTTTTCTTAAATCCCCCTCTTAAAGGTATTTGCAAACAGCAAAATTCAGAACATTTCACTTGCTCCCATTTGTCTCTGGGCAACGTGAGAAAAGAGAATTTGACCCAAACCCTGAAAAGCTGAATGCTAAATTTTAAAAGATCTTGTGGAAAAAAAGATGTTTATCCATGTAGTCAAATATATTTCTACTCTTCAAATGGGTTTTCTAAAGCGTGGAATGGAATCTTATAAATACTAGAGAATAAATATCTACACATTTCACTGCAGCTTTGGGTTTGGAGGAAGCAGCGAGGGAACCTGACGACTCTGAAGGAGATGGTCATTGATAATATTATATTGGCTGTGCAGAATTACGCCTCTTAACTTTTACTGAAGAGGTGGCGGCTTTGCAGCATCAAGTATAGAATACCCTCGGCAGAGTGTATGGGTTCAAGTCACACCAGAAAGAGGGAAGGGTATTGCAGAGATCTAGGACCTTTTGAATTTACCTGCAAGGAGGAGGCCTTCAGAAAGGCATTCGTTAATGTACACAAACTGGAACGGCTGTTTCGGCTGTGTGGTGCTTGACTGAGGGACTAGAACATACAAGAATGTCCTGGGCTCAAATCCACCCAAAGACCTGGAACTCTTCTGTGTGGCTTCCATGTTCTCCCTGCATCTGCATCGGTTCCCTCCAGGTTCTCCGACTTCCTCCCACTATTGAAAACATGTAATACAGGTGAATTGGTTGTGAGTATTTTTGCATGTAGCCCTACGACTTATCCAGCGTGAACCCCAGCAGGGATAGGCTCCAGTCCCGTTTGACCCTACGGAGGATCAGAAATGAATAAATGTCCCACACCTGTGTAACTTAGCCAGCGGCGCCAACCTTTGAACATGAAGGAACTTGACATTCAACTGAACATTATCTCAATGCACCCTGAGCGACACTTCGCAGGGGGCGGGCCGACCCATGCTTCCCTCTGAAACGTGTTTGATGCCATAAAAACTATTAAATAAAACCTTTTTATTTGATTTGTTTACTTAAGCTGCAGCTACCTGGTTGTTTTGAGTGATCTAGTGAGTAGACAGGTATGGCCTCTGGAATAGTCCACATGTATGTGTCTGGCCATGAGAGTGCAACCGTGCATATGTTCTGCACCTCAGACCGGCATTTAGCGCCCCAGCTAAGGTGGCGTTCGTCCGTTCTTCTTCAGGTGTGAATTATGTTTTTGCGTCAGGCTTATCTCGCTGGTTGTCACACTTCCAGGTGTAAATGAGGGACCTGAGAGACTGGAGGTGGACTGATGAAGACTTGTTATGGATGTTGCACCTGTTACACAGCCAACAATGAAAAGAAATTAGAATTTCATCAAGAAACATAATCACTGTCTGCCATTTATCATCTTGCTGCTCAGCGCATTAGCATTAAAAACCAGTGCACCCATCCACCCCCCCGTACACCACCTATACACCACCTATACACCATCTATACACCACCTATACACCACCTAAACACCAACTAAACACCACCTATACACCATCTATACACCACCTACACACCATCTATACACCACCTATACACCATCTATACACCACCTATACACCATCTATACACCACCTATACACCATCTATACACCACCTATACACCACCTAAACACCAACTATACACCACCTATACACCATCTATACACCATCTAAACACCATCTAAACACCATCTATACACCATCTATACTCCACCTATATACACCATCTAAACACCACCTACACACCATCTATACACCATCTATACACCATCTATACACCACCTATACACCATCTATACACTAGCTAAACACCATCTATACACCATCTATACACCACCTATACACCACCTATACACCACCTAAACACCAACTAAACACCACCTATACACCATCTAAACACCACCTACACACCATCTATACACCATCTATACACCATCTATACACCATCTATACACCATCTATACACTAGCTAAACACCATCTAAACACCACCTACACACCATCTAAACACCATCTATACACCACCTAAACACCAACTAAACACCACCTACACACCACCTATACACCATCTATACACCACCTATACACCATCTATACACTAGCTAAACACCATCTAAACACCACCTACACACCATCTATACACCATCTATACACCATCTATACACCACCTATACACCACCTAAACACCAACTAAACACCACCTACACACCATCTACACACCATCTACACACCATCTACCTATATACCGGTACAACCTATACACCATCTACACACCAACTAAACACCACCTACACACCATCTACACACCATCTACACACCATCTACCTATATACCGGTACAACCTATACACCATCTACACACCATCTATACACCATCTATACACCACCTATACACCACCTATACACCATCTATACACCACCTACACACCATCTACCTATATACCGGTACAACCTATACACCACCTATACACCATCTATACACCATCTATACACCATCTAAACACCATCTATACACCATCTATACACCATCTATACACCACCTATACACCATCTAAACACCATCTAAACACCATCTATACACCACCTATACACCATCTATACACCACCTATACACCATCTATACACCACCTATACACCATCTATACACCACCTATACACCATCTATACACCACCTATACACCAACTATACACCACCTATACACCATCTATACACCATCTAAACACCATCTAAACACCATCTATACACCATCTATACTCCACCTATATACACCATCTAAACACCACCTACACACCATCTATACACCATCTATACACCACCTATACACCATCTATACACTAGCTAAACACCATCTAAACACCATCTAAACACCATCTATACACCATCTATACACCACCTATACACCACCTATACACCACCTAAACACCAACTAAACACCAACTAAACACCACCTATACACCATCTAAACACCACCTACACGCCATCTATACACCATCTATACACCATCTATACACCACCTATACACCATCTATACACTAGCTAAACACCATCTAAACACCACCTACACACCATCTAAACACCATCTATACACCACCTAAACACCAACTAAACACCACCTACACACCACCTATACACCATCTATACACCACCTATACACCATCTATACACTAGGTAAACACCATCTAAACACCACCTACACACCATCTATACACCATCTATACACCACCTATACACCACCTATACACCACCTAAACACCAACTAAACACCACCTACACACCACCTACACACCATCTATACACCATCTATACACCACCTATACACCATCTATACACCACCTATACACCATCTACACACCATCTATACACCACCTATACACCACCTATACACCATCTATACACCACCTACACACCATCTACCTATATACCGGTACAACCTATACACCATCTATACACCACCTATACACCACCTACACACCATCTACACACCATCTATACACCATCTATACACCACCTATACACCACCTATACACCACCTACACACCATCTACACACCACCTATACACCACCTACACACCATCTACCTATATACCGGTACAACCTATACACCATCTATACACCACCTATACACCACCTACACACCATCTACACACCATCTATACACCATCTATACACCACCTATACACCATCTACACACCATCTATACACCACCTATACACCACCTATACACCATCTATACACCACCTACACACCATCTACCTATATACCGGTACAACCTATACACCATCTATACACCACCTATACACCACCTACACACCATCTACACACCATCTATACACCATCTATACACCACCTATACACCACCTATACACCACCTACACACCATCTACACACCACCTACACACCATCTACCTATATACCGGTACAACCTATACACCATCTATACACCACCTATACACCACCTACACACCATCTACACACCATCTATACACCATCTATACACCACCTATACACCATCTATACACCACCTACACACCATCTACCTATATACCGGTACAACCTATACACCACCTATACACCATCTATACACCACCTATACACCATCTATACACCACCTACACACCATCTATACACCACCTACACACCATCTATACACCACCTATACACCACCTATACACCATCTATACACCACCTACACACCATCTATACACCACCTATACACCATCTATACACCATCTATACACCATCTATACACCACCTACACACCACCTATACACCACCTACACACCACCTATACACCATCTATACACCACCTATACACCACCTATACACCACCTATACACCACGTTATAGCTGGTGTGACCCTTATAAAGAAGGTTCAGATGACATTTTGTTTTTTAGACAGTTCAATTCACGGTAGGTACAAACTGCTCATGAAGACACGAGATATAATTTGTTCGTGTACAAATGTCAAGTCGTAGTAATCCTTCCAGGAGGGGACGAGGTCTCGGGTTGAAGCTTGGCGCTTCTCCAGGCTTGAACACAAAAGTGCTTCCTCCAAGTTCTGGAGGTGAACGTCGGACTTCCTCTTCTGTCCCTCGGCTTTTAAAGAGATTATTTTGGTATCAATAAATATGGATTAACAGTCACCACGTGGGGTCCGGTATATTGTAGTTTATGTAAGGTTGTAAGGAGACTGGGTTGGTCTCCAGCTCAAAGCCCCAACGATGCATCTCCTCCTCTCACAACGGCTGAAAGTCACGGCGCTGTCACAGAAAGACGTCAAGGTCGGCGCTCCAGGGAGATACTCCGAGTGGGGGCAACGCCACAGAAAGACGTCAAGGTCGGCGCTCCAGGGAGATACTCCGAGTGGGGGCAACGCCACAGAAAGACGTCAAGGTCGGCGCTCCAGGGAGATACTCCGAGTGGGGGCAACGCCACAGAAAGACGTCAAGGTCGGTGCTCCAGGGAGATACTCCGAGTGGGGGCAACGCCACAGAAAGACGTCAAGGTCGGCGCTCCGGGGAGATACTCCGAGTGGGGGCAACGCCACAGAAAGACGTCAAGGTCGGCGCTCCAGGGAGATACTCCGAGTGGGGGCAACGCCACAGAAAGACGTCAAGGTCGGTGCTCCGGGGAGATACTCCGAGTGGGGGCAACGCCACAGAAAGACGTCAAGGTCGGTGCTCCGGGGAGATACTCCGAGTGGGGGCAACGCCACAGAAAGACGTCAAGGTCGGCGCTCCAGGGAGATACTCCGAGTGGGGGCAACGCCACAGAAAGACGTCAAGGTCGGTGCTCCGGGGAGATACTCCGAGTGGGGGCAACGCCACAGAAAGACGTCAAGGTCGGTGCTCCAGGGAGATACTCCGAGTGGGGGCAGCGCCACAGAAAGACGTCAAGGTCGGTGTGTGGATCTCTTTATATAAATTCACTATAAAGTGAATCAGCTGCGTCGACTGAGAGGAAAAGACCCATAAATCCCAGAATGGTGAATGAAAAGAGACGGAAAAGGACGTTCCAGGTCAGTTAATCCCAAACGCCGTCGATTCTGGGCCTTTAAATCCACTGAAGTCAGAGTGATTGTGTTTGATGTTGGGGGGTGCTTACCCCCTCCCGGGATGGGCCGTTAGGGCCCTGACTTATTCCCACCATGTATCGGTAACAATGTGTGACGCTTTATATGTGATTAGTCGATGTGTGTGATTATTACCACAAAGTATGTCGAGATAAACGAACAGTTTGTTCCGCCTGTGTATTGTGAGCGTGCATAACTCAAAGACCTGCCAATGTCTCTCTGTCCTCGTCCCACCTGCCGTAGCAGCGTCCTCCGTCCAGCCAGCTGATTTTACGGATGTCTTTAAGTGTTAAAGTATGACTGGGTCTTGTGGACATTTGGAACGTGTGGCGTGAGTCCGTGTGTGGTAAAGGTCAGGGCGCGGCGTCTTCTGTCCAGCGGCCAGAAATTCAGACTGGAAACAAGAAATGTCTTCAAAGGACTATAACTGATCATATTTCTTACAAAATAAGAATACGAATCTGACTTTATTATCTTATATCAACATGAGGGAAGCATGGTAAATCCGTGTCCAACATTTAACGCAGTGTGCTTGAGCGTCCATCAAAAATGTTGCTTCACACATCTGACTTCCACCCAGGAGACGGAATGTCCACCAATGAATGAGTCCTCGCCAGGTGAGCACTGACAGTAGGCCAAAGTCACCTGAAGCTCCAGACTGCCTTCCTGTCGTCCTGCCCGTCTCCAGGAGATGGAGACCTGGGACCCGGGTGGCTTGATGGCGTGTCCCCTGAGCTGCAGAATGGCTGGACTGTGAGTAGACTTCACGGACCACATCAAGTCTGATTGGCTCCTCACCGCTGGCGAGCGATGTGAGACGTGGGTTTTCTTCTTCATTCATTAATATTCTGCCCAGCAGGCCTCCGGTTGGCAATCGCCGGTGATTGTCCTCCAGCCACGGAGGTCCACTCCGGAACCATCTGCCAAACGTCTGAGAACTCAGCTGGAACATTTCAGCACTTTCTTTTTGAGATTGCGTTTATCTGCGGTTTTCCTACACGCTTCAGCGGATCCGTCATTCAGGACCGCACATATCTTCTCCATATGAAAACTGGACAGTGTGTCCACTGTCCAGCCTGAAGGACTGACGCTGTCCCAGCGCTGGAGCCATGTGACCTATCGATGAGGTTTACAGAACAAGGAGTCTGGCTGCAGATCAATAATTAATCTGGACTCTGCTGTCATAACAACATAAACAATCAGGAGGAGCGTGTCGATGCTAACGGATTAGCTCTCTCCCATGAGGGCGCTTTATGATGCACCTGATTCACACGGTCCAGAGTGTTCTGAGTGTTCTGCAGAACCCCACTGCAGCCAGTCGGTGTCAGGCATAGCTTTATGGATCAGCAGCCTTTTGTTTGTCCAACCAATAGTCCAAAACATCAATGATCAAGTTGACGGCGATCCGCAGCAGAGGAATCAGGAATCAGTGAAACGGATTCACACACGAGGACGTTTTCCCTTAAATCACGATAAGAATAGACCACGAAGACAAATACAG
The DNA here is from genome assembly GCF_040956055.1 of Brachionichthys hirsutus. NCBI lineage: Eukaryota > Metazoa > Chordata > Actinopteri > Lophiiformes > Brachionichthyidae > Brachionichthys > Brachionichthys hirsutus. The sequence goes on from NC_090897.1 coordinate 270,855, forward strand.
GGATGTAAAAATGCACCAGAAAACAGCAGCAGCCGTTTGGGTTCAGAAGCCGGGTGCAGCTGGGGCTCCGCCCACTATGAAACACCTCCACCTCCAGGGTCCGTGCTGCGTTCGGTTGAAACCGGGTCGGTCCGGACTCCGGACACACCACCGGCCGTAGAAGGATCCGGTACGATCGCCGCTGCTCTGCAAATAAACGGCTTCTAGAACGTTCTGAAGTATAAAGATCAAACGCAGCATCAAATCTCTCTCGTGAAAGCTTTTGGAATCGCCCTTTAAAATTCGCTTAAATCAGTCAAATCTGTTGTTGGACTCGGACTCGACTCGCCCTGTCGCATCGTGCCTGCTCGTGGTTTTTGTACTTGCAACCACCCGGTACGGACGAAGGGAAGCAGATGTCTTCTACGACGCCTGCTCTCTCTCGAGGAGCGCTTGTCTTCTGACCATCTGCCCACGTGAGACGGCGTCCACATGTCCCGGGGTCAGCTGGAGCGTCAGACGGCGTCCACATGTCCCGGGGTCAGCATGATCTGTGATTACAGGAACTAAATGTCTCTCATGTCTCTCATGTCTCTCATGTCTCTAATGTCTCCCCTCAGCTGTAACTGAACAAAAGTGATAAATAGAGCCTGAAACGTTGGACGGCTGTAACCCTTTGATCTGTTCTTTTGTCACAGTTACTGCTCGGAGCAGACGGTTACCGCTTGGAGCAGACGGTTACCGCTTGAAGCAGACGGTTACCGGTTGGAGCAGACGGTTACCGGTTGGAGCAGACGGTTACCGGTTGGACCCGCCGGTTACCGCTTGGTGGAGCAGACGGTTACCGGTTGGACCCGCCGGTTACCGCTTGGAGCAGACGGTTACCGGTTGGAGCAGACGGTTACCGCTTGGAGCAGACGGTTACCGCTTGGAGCAGACGGTTACCGCTTGGAGCAGACGGTTACCGCTTGGAGCAGACGGTTACCGCTTGGAGCAGACGGTTACCGCTTGGAGCAGACGGTTACCGCTTGGAGCAGACGGTTACCGGTTGGAGCAGACGGTTACCGCTTGGAGCAGACGGTTACCGGTTGGAGCAGACGGTTACCGGTTGGACCCGCCGGTTACCGCTTGGAGCAGACGGTTACCGCTTGGAGCAGACGGTTACCGCTTGGAGCAGACGGTTACCGCTTGGAGCAGACGGTTACCGCTTGGAGCAGACGGTTACCGCTTGGAGCAGACGGTTACCGCTTGGAGCAGACGGTTACCGGTTGGAGCAGACGGTTACCGCTTGGAGCAGACGGTTACCGCTTGAAGCAGACGGTTACCGCTTGAAGCAGACGGTTACCGCTTGGAGCAGACGGTTACCGCTTGGAGCAGACGGTTACCGCTTGGAGCAGACGGTTACCGCTTGGAGCAGACGGTTACCGCTTGGAGCAGACGGTTACCGGTTGGAGCAGACGGTTACCGCTTGGAGCAGACGGTTACCGCTTGGAGCAGACGGTTACCGCTTGGAGCAGACGGTTACCGCTTGGAGCAGACGGTTACCGCTTGGAGCAGACGGTTACCGCTTGGAGCAGACGGTTACCGCTTGGAGCAGACGGTTACCGCTTGGAGCAGACGGTTACCGCTTGGAGCAGACGGTTACCGCTTGGAGCAGACGGTTACCGCTTGGAGCAGACGGTTACCGCTTGGAGCAGACGGTTACCGGTTGGAGCAGACGGTTACCGGTTGGACCCGCCGGTTACCGCTATTCTTCAAGTTAGGTCAGTCATGTCACTTTTATTCATGTCGGCAAAATGACAAATCACGATCCCAGAGCTGGCGGTGCAGATGCTGATTGGAACAGCTGGAAAGCATCATTGGAGAGACTCCTCCCCTCCAGTGTGGCCAGATGTGTGATAAATGGAGCGTGAAAGGTGCATGCAGATTACAGATTAGTGCTGATACCTGAAGAGCAGACATTTGTGAGAGATGTGGGAACTCCAGAGTGTTAGCAGCTTCTAATTAAAGAGGGTGACAGACAGAAGCAGTCGATGGGGGAGCATAAAAGAGGGTGATAGACAGAAGCAGTCGATGGGGGAGCATAAAAGAGGGTGATAGACAGAAGCAGTCGATGGGGGAGCATAAAAGAGGGTGATAGACAGAAGCAGTCGATGGGGGAGCATAAAAGAGGGTGATAGACAGAAGCAGTCGATGGGGGAGCATAAAAGAGGGTGATAGACAGAAGCAGTCGATGGGGGAGCATCTGCTGCTGATCTGCTCTTGAATGCTAACGAACTAGGCCTGGAATCCCCCAGAATGCACCGGGGCATCTGTCTGGGGTATATGGCGTGCTTAAACCCCCAGAATGCACCGGGGCATCTGTCTGGGGTATATGGCGTGCTTAAACCCCCAGAATGCACCGGGGCATCTGTCTGGGGTATATGGCGTGCTTAAACCCCCAGAATGCACCGGGGCATCTGTCTGGGGTATATGGCGTGCTTAAACCCCCACAATGCACCAGGACTCTTTCCGCTGACATCTTGACTCTTCCTCGTCAGGTTCGCTCACCTTTGTCAGGTAAAGCCTCCAGGTGTGAGGTCACCTTGTTCACGTTTCTTAAGCAATGTAGTGATGTCATCACTCAGCCATGTCTCACCTGTGTTTACCTGTGGATCGGCCACTGATGAAGGAGAACGACTGATCGTCGTAGGAGGCTTTGATGTTTTTCTTCTTCTGGACTTTCTGGGAGGGGTTTTGTGTTCTTCTCGACGGTTCCTCAGGCTGCAGAGAAAAGAACTGATTAGAACCAAGCGCATGGAGCTCCTCTTCCACAGGTACTGCAGCAATGGAGGAAACCAGATTGAATTCAATCTGATCGTTCAGGTTCAGCCTCCATCAACGCTCACCTGTAAGACGGACTTCTGAAGACAAAATTAAATGATCAAGTTCCCGTCCAGGTCTGAACCTGCAGATGATGTCACACTTCCATTTCCAGTCTCCATGGAAGTGTGACATCACTGTGGAGCTTCGGGACGGGATCGGGACGGGATCCAGATGAGGGTGTCCCTTCCTGGGTGGGCTAGCATGAATTCATGATCTGTGTTGGGACAAACGTCCCAGCATTGGAGATTGACCACAGGAAGTGTCGTCATGAACACGCCCTCACAACGTTTCGCTTTGGGAATGAAACGGAGAAACAGGAAGTGGGAGGAAGCCGTTTGGTTCTATTGAGTTAGCAGGATGGTTAAATACGAAGCAGTCGCTCTGAGCAGCTTCCTTGACTGTAGAACCTTCATTTGTCTGACTGTGACGAGGTTCTCCAACGTTCTGCGAGGCTTTTGTTCACCGTATCAAGCTAGCGCTGGGAGTGGTGCTAGCCTAGTGTCCTGATTCAAACTGGATAAAGGAAGTGGACTTCCATGCCTAACGCAGAAAGATCACTTCCTTTCCTCTCTGAGATCCACGTCCCTCATCTGACCTCGTAAAATAAGTGCATCTTCACACTTCAGCATTCTGGGAGATGCTTAGTAATCCTTTTTGTTTTCACGTTCAAACGGGACAAAGACATCAACCTGGAGGCGGAGCTAGCCCATCCTGTGAAATATAATGGAAAACTTTCCATTTTTATTTGTATTCATGTACAGTATGAACTACAATCTCAGGTTTCAATAATCCTCAGAGAAATTAATTGAACTTACAAGCACACTCTTCTTTTTGTTTTTGTCTTTTTTTAACAATCAAAGCACATGTAAAATCATGATTTGAATATTTTTTGCATTATGTTTTTCAAAATACTTTTTTTTGGTAGAAATTTAACCATTTGATAATCATTCTCTCCAAAAATGAGAGCGACTGTTCCCACATACAGTCAGTGAGCCTCCCCATACATCGACAGCACACGGGTCGGGTCAGCTTGGCGTCGGGTTCTGCACAAAGGTCCAGCTCGTTCTGCTGGTAGTTCAAGTCCAACGTCCTGCAGCTGCAAACCGAATGGTTCTCTGCACGAAGCGTGAAAACCTCATTCATCCTCCATGAATTAGTCACAACCCTCATCTTCATCTGTGTATATATACCGTATATTTGTGTATATATACCGTATTTATACACACAGTCAGCTCGTATCTCACTTTTTTCACTTTATACAGCATCAACATTGACATTAAGCCACCGAAAGCATTGAAAAGCATTAAAAAAGGAAATGGTGGGAAACAAAGGGAAAGAATGATTCACTCCCGGCGCCGCAGCAGGCCGTAGCGTCGGATGCTGACCAGCGTCGGATGCTGAACGGCGTCGGATGCTGAACAATGTCGGATGCTGAACGTCGGATACTGAACGTCAGATGCTGAACAGCGTCGGATGCGGAACAGCGTCGGATGCTGAACAACGTCGGATGCTGAACAGCGTCGGATGCTGAACAGCGTCGGATGCTGAACAGCGTCGGATGCTGAACAACGTCGGGCGCTGAACAGCGTCGGATGCTGAACAGCGTCGGATGCTGAACAGCGTCAGATGCTGAACGTCGGGCGCTGAACAGCGTCGGATGCTGAACAGCGTCGGATGCTGAACAACGTCGGGCGCTGAACAGCGTCGGATGCTGAACGGCGTCGGATGCTGAACAATGTCGGATGCTGAACGTCGGATACTGAACGTCAGATGCTGAACAGCGTCGGATGCGGAACAGCGTCGGATGCTGAACAACGTCGGATGCTGAACAGCGTCGGATGCTGAACAGCGTCGGATGCTGAACAGCGTCAGATGCTGAACAACGTCGGGCGCTGAACAGCGTCGGATGCTGAACGGCGTCGGATGCTGAACAGCGTCAGATGCTGAACAACGTCGGGCGCTGAACAGCGTCGGATGCTGAACGGCGTCGGATGCTGAACAGCGTCAGATGCTGAACAACGTCGGGCGCTGAACAGCGTCGGATGCTGAACAACGTCGGGCGCTGAACAGCGTCGGATGCTGAACAGCGTCGGGCGTTTACACGCCGAAGCGCTGCGATCGCGGTCCGATCCAATCCCACCCCCAGCGTGAAGAAACAGACTTTGGTCTGTCCTCTGTTGCATTTACAACATTGCGAGGGACATTAATATATTCCTGTTGCAGAGCCCAAAAGCACGTCTGCCTCATCTCGCTTCCTGCACAAGGTCACTGTTTCCATGGCGACAGCCTGATGGCTCGTTCTCCTGCTTTATCCTGAACCCTTTTCCCAGTTTCTCCCTCTTTACTATGTGAAGACCTCTCCTGACCTTCGTGGGCCTGGCTGCCCGTCTCCCCCATCTCCCCGTCTCCCTCGTCTCCCCCATCTCCCCGTCTCCCCCATCTCCCCGTCTCCCTCGTCTCCCCCATCTCCCCGTCTCCCCCATCTCCCCGTCTCCCCAGTCTGCCCCGTCTCCCCGTCTCCCCAGTCTGCCCCGTCTCCCTCGTCTCCCCCGTCTCCCCAGTCTCCCTCGTCTCCCTCGTCTCCCCGTCTCCCCAGTCTCCCTCGTCTCCCCGTCTCCCCCGTCTCCCCCATCTCCCCGTCTCCCCAGTCTCCCTCGTCTCCCTCGTCTCCCTCGTCTCCCCGTCTCCCCAGTCTGCCCCGTCTCCCTCGTCTCCCCCATCTCCCCGTCTCCCCCGTCTGCCCCCGTCTTCCTCGTCTTCCTCGTCTTCCTCGTCTCCCCCGTCTCCCCCATCTCCCCGTCTCCCCAGTCTGCCCGTCTCCCTCGTCTCCCCGTCTCCCCAGTCTGCCCCGTCTCCCTCGTCTCCCCCATCTCCCCGTCTCCCCCGTCTGCCGTGTCTCCCTCTTCTCCCCCGTCTCCCTCTTCTCCCCCGTCTCCCCGTCTCCCTCTTCTCCCCGTCTTCCTCGTCTCCCCCGTCTTCCTCGTCTCCCCGTCTCCCTTGTCTCCCCGTCTCCCTCTTCTCCCCCGTCTCCCTCGTCTCCCCGTCTCCCTCGTCTCCCCGTCTCCCTCGTCTCCCTCGTCTCCCCCGTCTCCCTTGTCTCCCCGTCTCCCTCTTCTCCCCCGTCTCCCTCGTCTCCCCGTCTCCCTCGTCTCCCCGTCTCCCTCGTCTCCCCCGTCTCCCTCGTCTCCCCGTCTCTCTCCCCTTAACCCTCCCTCTTTGGAAGACTAAATGGAAAGGCAGAGTGTCAACAGCTAACAGGAGGGACAGTGTTTGAAGGGTCAATAGATGATGCAGCATCAAAGTGTGTCTGTGCATGTGTGAGTGTGTATGTTTGCATGTGTGTGTGTGTGTGTGTGTGTGCGTGTGTGTCTCAGCGGGGGTCGTGTCATGTCCCTGCTTCGCCACTGGACGCCTGAAAATGAACTGCTGCTGTGGATTCATGAGCGCTAACCCGTCTTCTCTGATTCTGCTACTTCAGCGCTACGCTAGCCTATGCTAGCCTACATTAGTCTACGCTAGCCTACGCTAGCCGGCTAGGGTCCTTACAAGCCAGCCCCTTTGTCTGAATTACAGGTGGTCGACCAGCGCCCAAGCACATGTGACCCTGGGGTGTTGACAAGGTAAGGCGACACTGAGTGGGCGTAGACCATCGCTGGGTAACAGGGAGTTAGCTCCCCGCTAACACCGGAGCAATAGTCTGCCAGACAAATGACACATGTTGAGGGGGTAGGAAGGACGAGAGAAGAGGGAGGAAGAGGAGGAAGCTGAGAGAGGGCAGACCAGATCGAAGACGAAGCGAGGAGTAGGAGGAAGGAGCGGGAGCGAAACGTGAATCTTAATTAAAGTGAAGGACGTATGGCTGAGGCGCCGCAGGGGGGCTGCTCATTGGCTCATTGGACATGCTGCTTTCATTGTGGTACCCTCCAGAACCGGGTCGTTAAAAGATCTCATTTGTGCTGAGTGACGGCGATGGTGTCATTTCATAATCAGAACTTCTGATCCAGTGAACTCCCCGTTCGAGCAGCGGTGCTGCGTTCTCCCAGTCTGACCCAGTTCACAGGAACCACGGTTCCGTGCTCACCGGCAGCGACCCATTCTTTCCCTGCTGCAGTTTTACACACATAGAGAAATAAAAGAAGCTAAAAAGCCGTCACAACGAGTTCTTCATTTAGCCACTAGACGTACTTTTAATAAATAGTGTTTGTTTTTTAGACTGCTGATTGGTCGTTATCAGCAGCAGTCGTTTCCAGTCCGGTTCTGGTCCATTGTATTCCAGGTGTGAGGCTGCTGATGCTGCTTCAGAATCAGATTTGGGTCTCTTGCACATTGTCCTTTGAGCAGGCTTGGATCAGCAGCGGTTCCTGCGTGGCTGAGCTGTGCATGGAGCTGTGCATGGAGCTGAGCATGGAGGGGGGGTGGTAGCTGCTCTTGTAGCTGTTGTAGTGGTTGTAGTGCTCCAGAGGGGGCAGAGACAGATGTCTCTCCATTGCAGCTACGCCTGCAAGCTCTTCTTCAACAGTGATGACCTCCATGGAAGAGGCGGGGCCGTCGGGATCCTGCTGGTTGTGCTGCTTCCTCATCTTGTAAAAAATAACCAGCAGAACAGCAGCCATAAGAGTGATGGCCACGAAGCAGCCGATGATGATCTTGGTGGTCTTCATCACCTCGTCCAGGCTGTTGAGGACTCCCTCTCCGTCCAGGTCCAGAACTGGAACGGTGTAAGTCCGCTCAGTGGTCCGCGTTAGAAGCGGGGTACTTTTCGTTGTTGAGACTGACACCCAGCTGAATGGTGTTTGACTCTCATCCCCCGGGACCTCGACGGTCTCCACGGTGACCGTGGTGAAATAGGTCACTCCGCTGTTTTCCACAGAGGTGACATTCAGCACAGCGGAGGCAGAAATGTTACCTGCCGTGTTGCTAACCATACAGGTGTACGTGCCAGTGTCCTGCATTGTGACACTTGTGAAGTTCAGAGTCCCGTCATTGAGGACAGCCAGACGCACCTTATAAGCTCCATGAGTCACCAGCGAGCCGTTTGGTGTGAGCCAGCTGATGGACGTCAACGAGCTTGTGCGACATTTGAGCTCTGCAGCCATTCCCTCGGTCACATTTAAGTCGCTGGGGGGCTCCACAATGACGGGGACGTCACACTGGAAGTAGCTGTGGTCCAGTTCCCCAATATAGCGGCCTTTAAAGATTGTTGGTGTGTGGCACCGGGCGCAGCAGCTGGTATTGGCCGGTACCGCCTCCTTTAGCCACCAGCTGAGCCACAAGATATCACAGTTACAGTTCCAAGGGTTGTGATGAAGGTGGACCCGCTCCAGACGGTGCAAAGGTGTGAATAGGTCATGTGGCAGAAAGGTAAGGTTGTTGTGGGCCAGGTTGAGCTCCACAAGAGACTGCAGGTCATCAAATGAATTCCTCTCGATAGATTGGATCTGAGCATGCATCATCCACAGCTTCTGGATGTTCACTAATCCTGTAAATGAGCTGGGCTTGATCACGGAGATCTGGTTTCCGGACATTTCGAGCTCTTCGAGCCTGACCAGAGGTAAGATATTAGGTATCTCTTTAAGATTGCACATTCCTAGGTTCAGGTAGCGCAGGTTACTCAAGTCTTTGAAGGCTCCATCAGAAATGTAGGACAGCCTTTTGAGCTCGCCCAGATCCAGCCTTCGAAGCGAGGGGACTCGGCTGAAGGCATAAGAAGGTATACTTTCAATGGGGTTGTTCCGCAGCCACAATTCCTTCAGCTTCGACAAGTACTCAAAGGCTCCGTTGGGGATCGTCGTGAGCCGATTATCAAAAAGTTCCAAGGTGTTGAGACTGGCCAGGCCATTGAAGGCGCCAATTTCAATACTGCGGATGTGATTCTTGCTCAGTTGCAGTATCTCCAGATGGCGCAGATGTTTAAAACTGTCCACCTTGATGACCTGAATGAGGTTGTCCTGGAGGTTCAGGTAACGAGT